>NC_037682.1:29463986-29685271 GCF_003255815.1 Theropithecus gelada | reverse complement strand
TTTTTTTTTTTTTGAGACGGAGTCTCGCGCTGTGTCACCCAGGCTGGAGTGCAGTGGCGCGATCTCGGCTCACTGCAAGCTCCGCCTCCCAGGTTCAGGCCATTCTCCTGCCTCAGCCTCCGAGTAGCTGGGACTACAGGCGCCCGCCACCACGCCCGGCTAGTTTTTTGTATTTTTAGTAGAGACGGGGTTTCACCATGTTAGCCAGGATGGTCTCGATCTCCTGACCTCGTGATCCGCCCGCCTCGGCCTCCCAAAGTGCTGGGATTACAGGCTTGAGCCACCGCGCCCGGCTGTGGCTCCTTTCTTACTTATTGTTTTCAATGCCCAACTCCTACCAGTCTATAAACACTGTGTGGGCAGAAACCAGGCCCAAAGAACGCACCACTGTACCTCTAGCACCCAGCATCCTCCTGCGACATGGAGCGCGCACAACGAATATTTGTTGAGTGATTGGTATTCGAAGCCTCCTCTTCATGGATAAATAATGCATTTCCCTCAGAACAGATGGGACCCAGTTTTATAGCAGGTGGAATTGAGCAAAAGAAAGAATTAACATATATTGGGCACTTTCTTTACACTGTACATGTGTCAAGCACTTTGCCTACATTATCATCATTTAGTCCTTGCAAGAATACTATTAATATCTCCATTTTACACATGAAGGAACTGAGGCTTAGAGAGGTCAAGAAACTTGGCCAAGGTCATATAGTTGCCCCAAGTCTCAATTCCTCATCCTCTGTTTCATCAGTAATTGTTCATGATATCATATGGCCTTCACACGACTGGCAAAAAATGTCTCAGAAATAGCAACAGTTAATTTCCATAATTACATGAGGTTGTTTTGAGTGTGTCCTGATATTCTATTTTGCCACTTTAGCAATGACAGGCTTGCATTTCTACATCGTTTAGCTACGATGGCTTAGTCCTGACCTCTAACCTCCCCCGACTCTTTGAAATTGCTTCATTTCTCTCCCTTCAAAAGGAGCCAACACTGTTTCAGTTAAGGGGCTCCACAACAATTTCCTTCTAAATCTCTTTTTTCTCAAGATGGATTGAGGTTAGTGGTTTTCTGAGAGGCTCCCCCACCCCCAACCCCACCCCTAACTGGTAGACAGGGTGCATGGCCTGCTGGCAAAAGCAGGTGCGTATTTAGCAGTATAGTATCATGGCCAAGTGCATGGGCTTTGGAGTCAAATTATCCATTTGAATCCTGGCTTCACCATTTATTCTATGTTACACTCTGCCTCAGTTTCCTCATCTGTAAAATGCAAATGATAATAATATCTCTTGCATGAGATTGTTCAGGGGATTCAATGACATAAGCTTACAGCAGTACCTGGCCCATTATAAATGCTTGACAAATGTGAGCCTTTGTCATCATCGATGCTGTGTAAGCACTTGAGACAGAACGTACGCAAGTTTTATCCTGCATCCAAACTGCAACCACAGCCCTGGTTTTTGCTTTGTTTTGTTTCCTTTCTCCAAATAGACTTGAAGCTAAATATCCCTTGGCTATTTGGGAATGAATTCAAGAAAGCTTAGCTCCAAGGGCGAAGAAGAATATACCCTAGTAGGTTGAGCCACTGGCATCCATCCTTTCTTTGTTGAGGAGTTTTCTCCCGTCAACAGCACTACCCTCTTCTCTCATCTCTCACCAGTGCTCCTGTGGCAGAAAAATTCATTCCCCTTTCTAACTGAATCACAGCTTTAATAAAGCTATTGTATTTGACCACAGGCTTAGAAAACGGTAATATAACATAATAAGAGAAGATCATTAAAGTTCTATAAAGCAAGCATTCGGCTCCTTCATTTCCAGTGTCCCCAAGCCTTAGATAGCAGATAAACATTTTTTAATCAAAATCTAAATAACAGTAAATCTCACTCTTCGTTTTATTTCAACTATTTTTCCAGTTAAGTATGTGGTGTTTTCTAATTTCCTGTGTAGATCAGATGGACCATAAAAGTTTTCTTTTAATTTTAAGTTTTCAGGGCACTTTTCTGAATGCAATTCCAGCACATGTCTCTGGTTAGGTTGTCAGAGAAGTGAGCCAAGAATGATTAAAATTCTGGAAACAGTTTTGTAAGGGAATAATGACAAATAAGTACGGAGAGGTAAACACACTTAACTGTAGGTTAACTGGGTAAGTAGCTCAGAAAGACTGAGAAAACCAGACATTAACTACAATATTCAGAGGGTAGAGTTGCTCTGAGTTAGGAAAATTGTTTTAAAGGAAAACAGAAGCTTTTTATCCCCCTGCTTTTGCTTGAAACAGCAAAGGCCACAAGCACTGGTGTCCCAGGCAGAGAGTCAAGTCTTATTTATCTCTACCATTTGCTGGCTGGGTAGCCTTGGAAGTAACTAAACTTCTGAGCCTCAACTGTATTGTCTGTAAATGGCATTAAGAAAAACCTAATTATTCATGAGATGGTCAGGAAAAATCAAAAGGAATATTTAATGCAGTTAGCACAGTGTCCAGCACATAATCAATTTCAAAATATCGACGTCATTGATGTTTTGTGGTGATACTTCTGAATAGTATCATATTTTTAACAATGTAAATCTTCCAAAGGAATTGTTCAAAGAAAACTTAATTAAAACATTTCCCCCCCGCAAGGCAGAGTCTCGCTCTGTCACCCAGGCTGGAGTGCAGTGGTGCAATCTTGGCTCCCTGCAACCTCCACCTCCCAGGGTTCAAGCGATTCTTCTGCCTCAGCCTCCCAAGTAGCTAATTTTTTTTTTTGTATTTTTAGTAGAGACAGAGTTTCGCCATGTTGGTCAGGCTCTTCTTGAACTCCTGACCTGAGGTAATCTGCCTTCCTTGGCCTCCCAAAGTGCTGGGATTACAGGCGTGAGCCACCGCGCCCGGCATTAAGACATTCATTTTTAAATGGTCTGGGCTGAGCCCAGCATGGTGGTTTATGCCTCAAATCCCAGCTCTTTGGGAAGCCAAAGCAGGAGGATCGCTTGAAGCCAGGAGTTCATAGTGAACCTGGGCAACATAGTCATCCAACTCTAAGGCGAGATCGCTCAAGCCCAGAAGTTGAAGCCTGCAGTGAGACGTTACTGTGCCACTGCACTCCAGCCTGGGTGACAGTGCAAGACCCTGTCTTAAAAAAAAAAAAAGGCTGGGCTGAAGTATAAGGAATCTAAATCATGGGTAAGCCTGGAAACAGACCAGCAAACTGGGATTTGACACTTCATCAACACCATCATCAAAAAAAAATTTTTAACTTTATTTCATGGACTGTAAGATGCATTTTTTTCCCACATTTTCCAATCATGAAATCTTACGATCCCTAACTTTTTTTCCTTCTTAGTGCTATATGGAATGACGGTATGTATTCCAATGAATGGCATTTAAGTTTTGATGAAATATGGGGTTAAGCATTAAGCTTACTGGTGTACTGTTTTGAGTAAATCAGCCCAAACAATTTTGGCTCTTAAAGAATCTGTAACGTGAGGCAGACAATGTAAAAAGAACATCGAAACAACTAAGTCAACATTGCATGGAGACAGGGAAGATTTGGTTCTTTGTGGGCAAAAAATAAAAATAAAAAAAATTAATTCTTTAATTAAAAGTTCCATTTCACCATTTACTTATTGTGTAAACATGTTAAGTTACTTAATTTCTACATATGTTCGTTTCCTCCTCTATGAAAGGGGCCTAATAACATCTCTTTTTTTTTTTTTTTTTTTTGAGACGGAGTCTCACTTTGTCGCCCAGGCTGGAGTGCAGTGGCCAGATCTCAGCTCACTGCAAGCTCCGCCTCCCGGGTTTACACCATTCTCCTGCCTCAGCCTCCCGAGTAGCTGGGACTACAGGCGCCCGCCACTTCGCCCGGCTAGTTTTTTGTATTTTTAGTAGAGACGGGGTTTCATCGTGTTAGCCAGGATGGTCTCGATCTCCTGACCTCGTGATCTGCCCGTCTCGGCCTCCCAAAGTGCTGGGATTACAGGATAACATCTCTTAAAAGGTTGTGGTGAGGATTGAAGGCATCACTATGTAAAAGGAAAAGCCCTATTGGCCCTTAGCTTGGCACACGGGAGGCTTGGCTTTCATACTACCAAAACAGATGTCTGTGTCTTCCCTGAGTGCCCCCCAATATGGAGGAGCCAGACCAGTCTTATTTTAAGATTTCAATCAAGGATGATGTTTAGTCTATTCAGCCTGCTATGACAAATTAGTCCAACCTCAGGATTCTCATTGTAGATGGAGGTTTATAGTCTGTTCAGGCTGCTATGCACAATTACCATAGAATCAGTGGCTTAAACAACAGAAATTAATTTCTCACAGCTTTGGAGGCTGGGAAGTCCAAAATCAAGTCACCAACAGTCACCAATGTCTGCTGAGGGTACTCTTGTGGTTTGCAGATGGCAGTCTTCTCACTGTGTCCTCACATGGTAGAGAGCAGAGAGGAAGCAAGCTCTTATGCCTCTCTTTTTATAAGGGCACTAATCCTCTTCATGAAGACTCTACCTTCATGACCTAATTATCTCCTAAAGTTTCCATCTTCTAATATCATCGCATTGAGAGTTAAGATTTTAATGTATGAATTTTGGGGAGATACTAACATTCAGTCCACAGTAGAAGGAATTGTAAGCATCTACTGTCTCAGCTCTTGTTCCAATTAGCAACCCATATTCTACTGATACTTTCCCTCTTCATGGGTTTCTGTCTTACATCTCTTCTGTGTAGCTGTCATGATTTACATCTCCAAATTCTCCATGGTAAAATCGATCCTCATTATCAAATAGGCTTTCATAAAGTCCTAGTTGCTACAGAATGCACACCTCATAAGCTACATGAGGGTAGGGTCACGCCTGTCTCATTCACTGAGCAGTCAATGGTAGCAATCACAGAGTGAAATGGGAAGGTGCTCAGTAGCAGGTCTCACCATGCTAAAGTCAAGGTTTAGAGCTTGCATTCCTTTTTGGAGACTCTAGGGGAGAATTTGCTTCCTTGCCTTTTGTATCTTCTACAGGCTGCCTGCATTCCTTGGCCCGTGTTCTCTTTCCCCCATTTTCAAAGCCAGAAATAGCAGGTTGAATTCTTCTTATATTGTATCACTCTGCTTACCTCCTCTGTCTCCCTCTTCCATTTTTAAGAACTCTTGTGATTACATTGGACCCACTGGATAATCCAGGATAATCTTTCTATTAAAAGGTCAACTAATTAGTTACCTTAATTTCATCTGCAACCAGAAATCCCCTTTGCCATGTAACATGATATATTCACAGGTTCTGAAGATTGGGACACAGATGTTTTTGTGGGTCCATTACTCTGCCTACCATACTAAGTTAAGTTTTTATTAATAATAGCAAACATTTGTGAGAGCCTAGTACGTGCCAGGTACTGCACTGGCTAAGCACTTTGTATACATTCTGTCATTTTATCTTCACAATAACCCTATGAGGCAGAAACAATTATAGCCCTAGTTTTAAATATGCCATAACTAAAGAACCCAGAGGTTTAAAAGACCTGTGCAAGGACAGAGATCTAATCAGTGCAAAACCAGGATTTGAACCCAGGAGCAGGCCTAGTCACAAGGTCTTAGCCTTAAGAGCTAGACCATAAAATTGCAGGTGGCAAGTATATCCACAGGAATGGATGAACCTGAACGAGGAACAGAGGTTCCAAATAAAAGTCTAAGAGAGTACCATAAAATTAAAGTGGCAGCTTGGTGGATGGTTTCATAATGAATATCCACACTTCCTTAGCTGGGATTTCTTCCTTTATAAGTGACAGAAAGTCTTATCAGGACAGTCTATTCAAAAAAAAGGGTGGGTCAAGTAAACTGAAAAATGAAGAATTAGGGCTTCAGGCATGATTGGATTTAAGACTCAGTGATCTTATCAAGAGTCAGTTTTTTGAATCTATAATTTTTTTTGAAAATTTTATTTTAGAAGAAATGAATGGGCTTTCTTTTTTTCTCTTGTGTCTACCTTCCTTGGAGTGAACTCTTCAAGTCAGCAAGATGTAGGGAAATCCAGCTGCTGCAGCCACTATTCCTCTTTGCTTCTAGGTCCAGCAGGAAAAAAAAAAAAAAAGGAAAAAAAATCCTCTTTCTCAGAAGTCCCAAGAAAAATTACATTGCCTCTCTGGCTCTGGCAGAGTTTTGGCCCATCTTTGAAATAATCACTGTGGTCAGGTGAATGCAGATGCTAATTGCTTAGTTCTGGGTTGTAAGCTCCTTCCTAGAATCACTCATGAAGTCAGTGTCTCTAGAACCATACAGATTCAGAGGAGTGAAAGGATACTTTTGACAGCAGATAATAGACTTGCTTGTTTATAGGGGTGTATTATCTCACATAACAAGAAGTCCAGAGGTAAGCAGATCTGGGTTGGTGTCTTAGTTCATCTGTGTTGTTACAAAGAAATAACTGAGACTGGATAATTTACAAAGAGAAGAGATTTATTTGGCTCATGGTTCACAGGCTGTACAAGAAGCATGATGCCAGCATCTGCATCTGGTGAGAGCCTCAAGCTGCTTCCCCTTATGGTGGAAGATGAAGGGGAGCCTGTCACAGAGTGAGAGCAGGAAGAGGGAGGGAAAGGGAGAGGGAGAGGGAGAGGGAGAGGGAGAGAGAGGAGAGAGAGAGGGAGAGGGAGAGAGAGAGGAGAGAGAGAGAGAGAAGAGAGAGAAAAGAAAGAAAGAAAGAAGGAAGGAAGGAAGGAAAGAGAAAGAAAGAAAGAAAGAAAGAAAGAAAGAAAGAAAGAAAGAAAGAAAGAAAGAAAGAAAGAAAGAAAGAAAGAAAGAAAGAGAAAGAAAAGAAAGAAGGAAGGAAGGAAAGAAAGAAAGAAAAGAAAGAAAGAAAGGAAGGAAGGAAGGAAGGAAGGAAAAGAAAAGAAAACAAGGAGGAAGGGGGGGGAAGGAGAAGAAGAAGGAGAAGGAGAAGGAGGTGACAGCCTCCTTTCCACAATCAGTTCTCTCGGGGTCAAGAGGTAGAGGGAGAGAAAGTGAGAATTAACTCCCTTGAGAATGGCACCAAGCCCTCAATGAAGGATCCACCCCCATAATCCAAACACCTCCCACCAAGCCACACCTCCAACACTGGGGATCAAATTTCGACATGAGATGTGGCAGGGCAAAACAAACCATATCCAAATCATAGCACTGGGTGACATAGCAGTTGAATAAATCCAAAGCTTAATAATGTCAGGGGTCTAGGTGTTTCTCTGTGGTCACTTATCCTCATGATTATAAGATGGCTTCCATAGCTTGTTCCTCACAAGATCCTAAAGCAGGAAGGAAGGGACAGAGCTTTCCTCTTACAAGTCTCTTTATTCTGTTTAGAAAAGGAAATCTTTTCCAGAAGTGCCCCAATGAGACTTGCCTTAATGCCTCATTAGCCAAGGCTTGGTCACATGTACACCTCAAAACCGATTACTGGCAAAAGAGGTTTGGATTCTCATGATTGTCTTAGCTCTATGATGGTTCATGCCCCAGGGCTGAGGATGTTAATATCTAAACATCTGGACAGATGAGAGTTCTGTTAGTAAGGTAGCTGGGTTTTAACCAGCTATGTGTGCACCAGGTCCCTGGAGGGAAACTGGGGAGCTTGGTTACCAGAAGGAGGCTGAGGGGACACCAGGTGGAAAAAACAATGAATGTCTATTAGAGCTAAACTCAGAGCAAAGAGAGTTCAAGACCTGGAACATACTAAGGTCTCAGTGGGGGAATTCACAGAGTTCAAAAACCAAATTGAGAAGAACGAAAATTGCCTCAGAACTTTAGGTTTAAATATGGACTGGCAGAACAAACATGGACCACACAGATGATGGTAATTGCTTTGAAAATGGTCAGAACCATCCCTCCCATCCTGCATGCCCTTTTATAATGTAACTCTGAAAGTCTTCAGGAGGTAGAGCCTTTCTCCCTCTCCTTGAATCTTAGTTGACCACTGACTTGCTTTGAAAAATATTCTACAATGAAAGTAATATTGAATGACATCTGGACTAGGCCTTAAGAAGCTTTCAAGTTGCCATTTTCATCCTCTTGGAACCATTTAGGAAGTTCAGGTTATCCAGCTGGAGGGACTGTGTAGAGAGAGAACTGCAGATCAAGTTTTTATTTCTTGCATGATGCAGTAATTCCTTTCAGTTCAACTCCGAATCTTGTCAGTTCTCAAATGTGCCTTAGCATCTATATGGATTTCAGGATGAAGACAGAGTAAACACATTTGGATTATTCTAGCCCTAGAGGATAAGAGTTCCTCTCCCTAGTGTAGAATTTAGGTTGACAAACATAGCTGCCAAACAAGTGGGCAACACCATCTTGGATTTTGCAGCTCCAGCTGAGCACCCCTCTGAAAGCAGCTGCATGAATGATCCCAGCCAATACCCTATAAAGCAGAAGAACCATCCAGCTGAGCCCAGACAATCCATACCATCCTGATAAATAATGAATCATTATTGTTTTCAGCACCTACGTTTTGGAGAGGTGTGTGGTATAGCAATAGATAACCAAAGCAGGAATCATCTACTTCAGCTCACTCATTTCACAGAGGAGACTGAAAAGCCAGTGAAGTTAAAGGACTTGCTCAGAACCACATAGCTTATTAGTGGCAGAGGCATGGCAAGAACTTAGATTTCTGCATTCTCAACCCACTGCTCTGATAATTAAACCTGGCGTAATGGTCAGGCACAGAGGCTTACATCTATAATCTCAGTGCTTTGGGAGGCCAGGGTGGGAGGATGGCTTGAGGCCAGGAGTTCAAGACCAGCCCCAGCAACATAGTGAGACCCTGTCTCTACAAAATAATAATAATAATTTTAAAATTAGCCAGGTGTGGTGGCACACGCCTGTAGTCCTAGTTATTCAGGGAGGCTAAAGCAGGGGGATGGCTTGAGTCCAGAATTTTGAGGTTATAGTGAGGTTGCATCATTGCAGTCTAGCCTGGGTAACAGAGAAAGACCCTGTCTAAAAAAAAAAAAAAAAAAGAAAAGAAAAGAAAAAGAAAAAGAAAGCCTGGTATAACTATTTGCATCCAGACAAAACAGGTGTGCTTGTAACTTCTGCTCATGTGCATATAAAGTAATAGCTTGCACTGAATGAGTGTTTATTATTGCTTGGCACAGGGCTAAATGCATTATCTCATTTAATCCTCACAATGAGCCTATGAAGTGGGTCCGATATGACCACTCCCTCCCCATTTTACATGTATGATAATTGAAGTTAAAGAGGCTAAATAATGTGCTCAGAGTTGCCCAGCTAAGTAGGTGGTGGAGCCAGGATTCAAATTCGGATTTCTCAGGTTCTGAAATGCTTACTCTTTAGCTGTCATGATACACAGCTTCCACTGACTCAGAAGGGCATTTTTCACTGCAGATCAACTTTTTCTTTCTTGCATGATGCAGTGATTCCTTTCAGTTCAACTCTGAATCTTGTCATGTCTCAAATGTGCCTTAGGGTCTATATGGATTTCAGGATGAAGGCAGAGTAAACACGTTAGGATAATTCTAAGAGTTTTTCTTTACTGAGCATTTTCTCTGAGTCACTAGGACTGTTTCTAAGGAAGGAAATTAAAAGATCTTGAGTTTTTATCCCTCAGAAGAACTACAATCAAGACACTTCCCACCCTACCCCACCCATTGTACACTCTGCATTGAGATTTATGGACTCCTACTATCCTGAAATTACCTGTGAAGTAAAGGTGAGAATTGTAGGGTTATGCTTTGGCAAGATTGGACAGCCTTGCTGAGCAAGAAGAGAGGAAAAAAAAGATGGAAGGAGGAAGGAACTAGCTGGAAGGAGGCTGGACCCAAGAAAGACAAACTATTGATCTAAGATGATTACTGGGAGACTAGAAATCTAAGGCTAAGGCTGCTTCCCTTGGTCAGTAAGATGACTGTACATCACACTTTACCTAGGACAATTCTGGTCTTTACCTAGTGTTCTGGCACGATTGTCAGTAGTGCTCCATTTCATTCTCAAGGTATCCCAGTTGGGGCAATAAGTCATATAGTGATCCTTTCACTCATGTTTTACTCTCGGCCCACCACTTGAAGTTTCAAGAAAGAAAACTAGGCACTAGATGCTACCCTGAGTGCTGAGGACATCAGAGTCAACAGATACGGCCCATTCTCCTGCGGAGTTCACTGCACAGTAGGGGAGATACATGGCCACTTTATGATTTAGGAAGCATGAGAACAGAGGCACTGCTGGGCACAGGGGTAGGCAGTGGTTGGGAGAGGAGATGAGGTGGCCATTACAAGAGAGGGAAGAGCAAGTGCAAAGCCATGGAGGTACGGCAAAGCATGGCATGGTTTAGAGAACCATAGAAACGAATCACTCCTAATGCCAAATGCCATGCAAGATTATGGCCCCAAATTATTTTTCAGAAAAGGGCTATCTTATAGTCGATTTCTTCCCAAGCCTCTCATTTTATGAGGTGATCTCCAGGTTACTTTATTTTAAATAAAATAATTACCATTTACGGAAGTAGATGAAATTGGTTGAGAAAGAGAGAGTGTGTGTGCATGCGTGTGCATGTGCACGCATTCCTGGGCTCCCAATAATGCTTCCCAGAATAGCTGGGACTGAAAGAGGGAGCTCACTCACAACCGAGTCTCTCTTCATCCAGTGCTCTTTGCCCCTCTGCCCTGCAGAGCCTGAGAGCAGGGTTTGCTAAGAAGGAAAGAGGCAAAGAAGGAAAGCAGGCACACTGAGCCCAGAGCCCTAAGGACAGGGAGAGAGACAGATTGATGTAAAGACTCAGTATTATTCCTTGCCTGGGGTATGTCCTCAAAATCCTTAGGGGTGCATGTCATTGTAAAGTAGCCTCTTAAAGACCACTTTTAAAAAGCAACAACATAGCACATGGCTACATTGTGGAGAATATATATATTCTCACCTATAAGGAATGGATTTTTCTCTTTTTTTTTTTTTTTTTTGTTTTTTTTTTTTTTTTTTTTTTTTTTTGAGATGGAGTCTTGCTCAGCCCTGCCCAGGCTGGAGTGCAGTGGTACAATCTCGACTCACTGCAATCACTGTCTCCTGGGTTCAAGCGATTCTCTTGTCTCAGCCTCCCAAGTAGCTGGGATAACAGGCACCTGCCATCGTGCCCAGCTAATTTTCGTATTTTAGTAGAGATGAGGTTTCACCATGTTGACCAGGCTGGTCTTGAACTCCTGACCTCAGGTGATCTGCCCACCTCGGCCTCCCAAAGTGCTAAGATTACAGGCATCAGTCACCGTGCCCGGCCTATAAGGGACTTTAAAAAAATGTCCTGTTGTTATATAAAGGTATATGTATGACTTGTGCTAAAAATTCCAGTGGCTGCATCATTTCATTTCAAAAAGTCCTATGTTACAAAGAATGTAGAAAGCTGTGAAGATGATATGCCTTGAAAAGCTGTGTTCTGTGACTCAAAATGTAGCTCTAGTGATGATGAAGACATTGTCAGAACTGCCTATGAAGAGTTGGAATAAACTTATTCATGAAATTTGAGACACAAAAATAATCAATGTTTCTAAATTAATATTTTATATAATATTTAATTTAAAATATATTTAACTAAATTAATACATGAAATATTACAAGGAAACACTGGAAATTTTCAGCTATATCCCCAAACATTTATACACTCAAGTTGGCTATACAAGTTTTCTTGTATGGTCATTTCATAAGAAAATGGGGGAATTGCCTTATTTGAGGTCACCAGATGTTTCGCACATACAAAACATTCCCCTTGGTCTATGGGGAACCAAGGTGTAGAGTTGAGGGAGCAGCAAGAGATGAAGTTGGAGAGGTAAACAGGTGATCAAATCAAAGAGGACCTTGCATACCATGCTGAGTTTGCAGTAGGCAATGGAAATCTAATGGATATTTAGAAGATGAGTATATCTTAATTAAATTTGCACTTTGAAAGAATGATTCTGATGGTAGTATGGAGGGTGAACAGAAATAGAAGAATGTTAACATATGCTCGAAATATAAATGCACTGGCAGCACTCATGACCCTGTTTTGCAGGTGCATCTTCAGAGCCTAGGAGAGGATCTGGCCTATGGAAAGTAACCAACACTGTATTTTATTTACTTTATTTTATTTTATTTTATTTATTTTTTGAGACAAAGTCTTGCTCTGTCACCAGGATGGAATGCAGTGGTGTGATCTCGGCTCACTGCAACTTCGACCTTCCAGGTTCAAGTGATTCCCCTGCCTCAGCCTACCCAGTAGCTGGGACTACAGGTGCACGACACCAAGCCTGGCTCATTTTTTTGTATTTTAGTAGAGATGGGGTTTCACCACGTTGGACAGGATGGTCTCAATCTCCTGACCTTATGATCCACCCGCCTCGGCCTCCCAAAGTGCTGGGATTACAGGCCTGAGCCACTGTGTCCGGCCTACCAACACTTACTAAATGAATAAGTTAATGACTGAAGGAATGACCCACTCTGAAACTACCTATTCTCACTCCTCATTCCTCCCCATCAGAAGAGGCTGCCTCAGCGTTTTCAGGACGGCTCTTCTTCATTTTCACGACGTCTGTGGGCCCTCTGGCTTATCTATGTTTCTTGAACTGAGGCCTCTTCCATCCTCAACTCCACTCCTCTAATGTCTTGTCATCATAGTCTAACTACTATGGCTATATGTTGTCTTAAAACTTTTTTGAAAAGGTACCACTTTTAGAGAGCATACTTAGGGGAAATAAGTTACCTGTCACCTGTCCCTCACTCTCTACTCTTACCTCCATCATTATGATACCTCCCACATTACAAATTTCTTTATTCATAGATAAGATTATAAATTGAGTCAATATATTAAGAAAAATGCCTCACTCTATGGAAAAAAAAAAGTTAAGTGAGACCCCTATCTCAAACCATATACTAAGGTAACTTCTAGATGGAACTTAATGTGAAAGGTAAAATCATAAAGATAAAGGAAGATGATACTGGAGTGTATATGTATAATCTCAGAGTAGAGATAGACTTTTTAAACAGAATGGATTTGACTACGTCAGAACATAAGATCTCTGTTCAAAAAGGACACTACTATAGACAATGATAACGGACAGGTGACAGATTGGGAGAAGATATTTACAATGTCTAAAACTGACCAGGATTAATTACCCAGAAGAAACAAGAAAATTCTATGAAAACAATAATGAAATGTCAGAGAACTCAATCAAAAATAAGCAAAAGCTATGAACACGCTGCTCATATAACAAGAATATAAAGAACCACGCATCTTTAGAAGTAATCCGAGACATGCAAAAATAATACAAGTTATCACTTTATACCAAAAATTAGAAAGTCAGATAATACCAAATGTTGTCAAGGAGTGCATATCCAAGATTTTAACAATCTCAGCATTGTATTAAAAAAAAAAGACAAAAACATTCCTTACTGCCATATTTAGGTAAGGACTAACACGTGCATAAACAAAATAATTACAACACTTTTTAAAGATAGATATATACTCAAGGATATTTATCAAACACATTAGAGTGAGTTTCTGTGGGAAGAAGTTGGGGGAATGAGCATGGGAGTCTGTAGATAAAAGAAAAATTAAATTAAAATTACATAAAATAAGATAACTTACATAAACTAAAGACAGGTTATGATCTGAGTAGTATGATTAACTGTCCTATCTGCACCTGAGTTCCAAAATAAATAAATAAATGGAGAGAACAAGCCTTGGGGAGATTTTCCCTCATAATCCCTGATTTACAAGGGCAGTGCACTAACCGCTGAAATACAAAGACTTTAATTACTTCCAGTCCAGAGGTGACTGCTTTTCGAACTGGAGTAATGGAAGGCAAATTTAGGGATTTTTCTCACTCCCAAAGAGGGCTGATTTCACAGATGATTAAGTGTCTGCCTCCATTACCCGAAGTCCACTTGGGTAAAAGTGAAGACCACCCCTGAGAAAGCATTTTCAAGAAGAGGAGTTTGAAAACATCATTTTGCCAAAAAGAATGAGCACCACCCAGGGGTTAGGGAGCTGGCTTGGGGACCAGGCAGGAAGTCAGAGATTAACTCACAATTGACTGGATGTTCTTTTAAATCACTCTCTTGGCCTTTTATTTCCGTACTGGTAAAATGGAAACTCCACTAGCAGAGACTATAGAAAGTGCCTGAAGAAAACTAAAACAACAATCAATGAAATCTTTTGAATTCTTACAGTGAATAAAATGATGAATATAAAAATGGGGTATGTTATTATTGTTATACTCACAGGAACTATTTAGCAAGTATGATACTCCATGAGTGTAATGGAAACCTCTTGATCAGGGATTCTCTGAAGTCATCTTTACATATGCTTATAGGGATTGGGGTGTTTAAAGCATTGTGATGTTACCAAGAAGCGAAGCATTTGCTTGTAAGCACTGGATGAAATGAAAATATTCAGAAGGGAATTGGGCCATGGAATTATTTTGCATATCCCTCTCCAACAGGCTTCTGAGGAAAAGAGTCAGGCTCAACCATAAAGGCTTCATTCTTTATATTTTGGCAGGGCTGGGATGGGCTGGGAGATACTATATTTCACTGCACTGACGTTAATGGGATAAGATGTTAGCTAAAATGATAACAGCATGAGATGAGATTCAGGTGATCTCAGGGGCTTATTGGGGAAAATGAAATCAGTTACTGAAGTGACAGTCTAATTACATAAGAATGGGATCAGCTAAAGTGGTGCATTACCTTTCCTAAAGCAGTGGACTTTGAAATTCCACCCTGTTGTCTTTTCAATGTTTAAAGGTTTTTCTAAAATTAAATGTACTATGTTATGCCTCTTACTAAACTCGGCTCTTCTATTTGGCATAGGTGAAGGGGATAGAAATAGATTTCACAGCTGGAAGGAAAAGACAGGTAAAGTTACTTAGAATCAGGCAATTAGGGGGGGATATTAACTATTCAAACCACAGGTGAATATGGTATTATCCAATCTGAAAGCTCTGAGTTTGAATCCCAACTCAGCTAGCTTCTGACTGTATAAACCTTAAGTTTCTTCACCTCTCTGAACCCAGGTTTCCTCATTTTGCGTAGAGTTCAAACGTTAAAGACTTAAGGGCTATCAGCCACATAACAGCTGACACCTGTTTATTTAGGAATACACTATTTCTGGAAGCCTCACATGCACTCAGAAAACAGCTGCAGCTGCAAACTGCCCTATTCTCCGCATCTGCCAGCTGCTGAGCATCTTGGAGATGCCTTAGAGCCATGCTACCGACAATGAGAAGACAACGGCAATGCCAAGTGTGATGACCAGCCCCCAAGATGACTCAAAGTTTTGGGGTAATTTGTTATTGTTTGGGCTCAGAAAATGATACCCCAGTATGAAGGCTTCGGAAGCACAAGTTTCTCTCTGACCTTCTCCCACGTTCCTGTCTCTAGCCCCTCATTCTCCCCCGAGGCTAGCCATAGAAATGAGAATTCCTCTTTCTCAAGGTGGGTCATAGACACCAGAACCTGTTTTCCCCAAAGCCAGTCATAAAAGTATTACTCTAACTTCCCCCCACCCCCATTTCTGTGTAAAAACTGGCCATAAAGAAATTATCTGACTTACCTTGCTTGACTGTGGGTCATAAGACCCCCATTCTAGAGAAAGTCCTGCCCTGTACCCAGAAGGAAGGAATGTTGCACAGAAAGGCCAAGAAGAATCTAGACAGGCAGGCGCTGCTGTCTCCCCACACAGTCTGTTAGTGTTATCAGAAAGGGGTCCCAATCTAGACCCCAAGAGAGGGTTCTTGGATCTCATCCAAGAACGAATACAGGGTGAGTCTGTAAAGTGAAAGCAAGTTTATTAAGAAAGTAGAGGAATAAAAGAAAGACAGAGCAGCCCTGAGGGCTGTTGGCTGTCCATTTTTATGGTTACTTCTTGATTATATGCTAAACAAGGGGTGGATTATTCATGCCTACCCTTCTTAGACCATATAGGGTAACTTCCTGACGTTGCCATGGCATTTATAAACTGTCGTGGCGCTGGTGGGAGTGTAGCAGTGAGGACCTCCAGAAGTCATTCTCATTGCCATCTTGGTGTTGGTGGGTTTTGGCCAGCTTCTTTACTGCAATCTGTTTTATCAGCAAGGTCTTTATGACCTGTAGCTGGTGCTCACCTTCTATCTCACCCTATGACTTAAAATGCCTAACCATCTAGGAATGCAGCGCAGTAGGTCTCAGCCTCATTTTACCTAGCCCCTATTCAAGATGGAGTTGCTCTGGTTCAAACAACCCTGGCATTAGCATTAGATCATACCCTTTTTTCTTCAATCATATTTCTTTTTTTGTTTTTTTTTTTTGAGATGGAGTCTCGCTCTGTCGCCCAGACTGGAGTGCAGTGGCCGGATCTCAGCTCACTGCAAGCTCCGCCTCCCGGGTTTACGCCATTCTCCTGCCTCAGCCTCCCGAGTAGCTGGGACTACAGGCGCCCGCCACCTCGCCCGGCTAGTTTTTTGTATTTTTAGTAGAGACGGGGTTTCACCGTGTTAGCCAGGATGGTCTCGATCTCCTGACCTCGTGATCCACCCGTCTCGGCCTCCCAAAGTGCTGGGATTACAGGCTTGAGCCACCGTGCCCGGCCTCAATCATATTTCTACATGGCTGTTCATACTTCATTGACCCTAAGTATAAAAATAGACCATTTCCTCCGTACCTTTGGGTCTTCATTCTGAAGACTCTTGTGTACTGTAAAATTTATATTAAATAAATTTACACATCTTTTCTCCTATTAATCTGCCTTTGTTCAGGTGATTTTTCAGCAATCCTTCTGAGGGTGAAGTTTCCCCTCCCTTCCTACATTATGTAGCGATAGACAACTAACACAAATTTTATTAAAAAGAATAGTTTTTCCATAACAGAAACCTAAAATGTTGGAATGGTTTTAGAACTGAGCAGAGGGTAGAAGCTGGAAGGACTTTGAGGACAATGTTAGTCAACGACTAGAGTCTTTGCTGGATGTGGTGGCTCACGCCTGTAATCCCAGCACTTTGGGAGGCCGACACGGACGGATCACCTGAGGTCAGGAGTTTGAGACCAGCCTGATCAACATGGAGAAACCCCATTCCTACTAGAAATACAAAATTAGCTGGGCGTGGTGGCTCATGCCTGTAATCCCAGCTACTCGGGAGGCTGAGGCAGGAGAATTGCTTGAATCCTGGAGGTGGAGGTTGCAGTGAGCCAAGATATCATGCCATTGCACTCCAGCCTGGGCAACGAGAGCGAGACTCCGTCTCAAAAAGAAAAAAAAAAAAAAAGACTAGAGCCTTTGAAGAAACCATTAGTAGAATCATGTTGGCCCTTGAGAAGGCTGCAGGGGAGAGCTTAAAGGGAAATGAGGAACATGTTTTTGTGAACTGGAGGAAAAGAGTCCTTGTTATGTAGTGGCAGCAGTTCAGTAACACTGTCACCTGCAGTAATGTGCAAAGTAGAAATTGTGCCTAACCAGCTGAGTGTTCTAGCTAAGGATATTTCATGGTAGACTGTTGAAGGTGCTAACTGATGTTTTCTTGCTGATTACATCAAAATGTGAAAAGAAAGAGATCATCTAAAGGAAGGACTTAAGAAAAAAAGTCTGGAACTTGCAAGTTTTGAAAATTCCCAGCTTCCCCAGATGGCAAATGATGCTACTGTGAAAAAATGGCTTCCAGGAAGAAAAACTCCAGGACATTCCCAGGAAAACACCATTAAATGATGAAGGTAAGAGTGCGGCTGTAAAATCCTTTGTTCAGACCTCAAAAGGATCTACAGCAGTGATTCAGAGAATCATTCAAACAATAGAGCTCTGAGGAAGTTTATAGTGTTGCGCTTCAGCAGTTTCACTGAGGGACTCTACAGAGAAGGGTTGATCTTGAAAAGAGCTGTAGGTATAATTTTTGTCCAATGGTGTGAGCCCCAATTCAATTTATAGAAGATTCACAAAGTTTTCAAAACAATTCTTTGGCAGAAGCACTGCCAGCATGGACACACAGAGACAGTACAAAATGAAAAGCAGCCTTTGCACTTCCTAAATTCTACTTGCGATAAGCAAACTGATACAATTACACAGCTGCAAACATGAACTACTTTTAATGGAAAAGGAAAGATGACTCAGAGTGGTATCAAGAGCTCAACGGGTGAAATAAAAGACATGGGGAGTCATTCCTGAACAAGGAGTAGGTTTGAACCCTAATCAAACAACTTCCAACATGTGTCTACCCGGATTTAAGGATTCTATGGCCCAGTGACTTCTGAGGCCTCTGGTCTTTCCTCCTTTTTGAACAGGACTGTTTGTTTGTACCAGTTATCTCTCTCTTTTTTTTTTTTTTTTTTTTTTTTAGGCAGAGTCTTGCTCTGTCACCCAGGCCGGAGTGCAGCAATGTGATCTCAGCTCACTGCAACCTCTGCCTCCCGGGTTCAAGCGATTCTCCTGCCTCAGCCTCCCAAGTAGCTGGGATTACAGGCATGCACCACCACGCCTGGCTAATTTTTGTATTTTTTAAGTAGAGATGGGGTTCCATCCTGACCTCAGATGATCTGCCAACCTCGGCCTCCCAAAGTGTTAGGATTACAGGCATGAGCCACTGCGCCCAGCCTGTACCAGTTATCTTAAACCTGTCCCACCATTGCATGTTGGGGTGTGGGAGACACAGACATTCAAATGAACTATACTTGAGGAGCTGCACTTAAAACACTACACCTAAGAGCCTCATCCACACCTGGTCGCAATTTAGATGACAGGGCTTCAGACTTTGAGCTGATAATGTAATGGGTTGAGACTTTTGGGGACCTTGGGAAGAAGTGAGTGTATTTCGCATTTGGGAGATACGTGAATCATTGGTGATCAAAGGGCAGACTGTGACAGCCAACCTCCAAGATGGCCCCAAAGATTCCCATCTCTTGGTATTCAAGCCCTTGGGGAATTTCTGCCCATACTGAATAGAGCTAATCTCTGTAACCAATAAGCTATGTAGGAAATGATGGCGTGTGACTTCTGAACTTAGGTCATAAAAGACATTGCATCTTCCATCTCGCCCTCTCTTGGATCCCTCGCTTTGTGAGAATTCAACTGCCCTGTCTTGAGGACATTCCAGCAGCCGTATAGAAAGTGGTGAGGCCTTTTGCCAACAGCCATGTGAGTGAACCATCTCGGAAGCAAATTCTATGCTTGTAGGTAAGCCTTCAAGTGACTATAGCACAGCCAACATCTTTACCAAAATCTCCTGAAAGACCCTAAGTCAGAACCACTTAGTTAAGTCACTCCCAGAGTCCTGGCTCAAACTATTTGAGACAATAAATGTATATTGTTTTAAGCTGCTACATTTTGAGGTCATTTTCTATGTAGCAATAGGTTAATATAACAAGGGTGCTATTTGTGGACACTCCCAAAGAGACGAATTCCTGGGTAATCAGATGGTTGGGATTTCTGTGCAGGGGGTACAGAGATCTGCCTCACTGAGTCTGCCACACCTTGTCACCAGAAATTTATGAAGTCCCTTTCTAATAGTTTAATCTAGCCAAGTGCGGTGGTTCACACCTGTAATCCCAGAACTTTGGGAGGCCGAGGCAGGTGGATCACTTGAGTCCAGGAGTTCGAGACCAGCCTGGGCAACATGGCAAAACCCCATCTCTACTATAAAAACAAAAGTTAGCTGGGCATGGTGGCACACACCTGTAATCCTAGCTACAAGGGAGGCTGAGGCAGGAGAATCACTTAAACCCGGGAGGCAGAGGTTGCAGTGAACCAAGATCGTGCCACTGCACTCCAGCCTGGGCAAAAGAGCGAGACTCCATCTTAAAAAAAAAAAGTTTAATCTGCCTGCCTCTAAGACCCTCTCTCCACAGAGTGCTCAAAGAAGAAATGTGAAGTGTCAGATACTGAACTGCACAGTATTATATTTTAACTTTCTGTCAAGAAACAGGAAGAAAAAAACATTATAACAATAATGACGACATGACTCCTCTTCCCACCATCAAAGACCCTGGATACAACAATATCCTTTTAAGATATTAAAAAGCCCAGGGCTGTGGCTCACACCTATAATCGCAGCACTTTGGGAGCCTGAGGTGGGAGGATTGCTTGAGTCCAAGAGTTCAAGACCAGCCTGGGCAATATAGTGAGACCCTGTCTCTATAAAAAATACCAAAACAAGTAGTGGGGCTTAGTGGCTCATGCCTGTGGTCCCAGCTACTTGGGAGGCTACTTGGGAGGACTGCCCTGGGCAACAGAGACCCCGTCATGGAAAAAAAAAAAAAAAGAAAAAAAGAAAAAAAAAACACATTAAAAATTATTTTCATTGAAGGACTTTCTAAATGTGAGAACGTTATGTTTGTAAAGGCTAAGTTGTTTTCTTTCAAGCCTGGGGGAGGGCGGGAGTAGAAACAACCAAGCAAGGCACACTTCTCACTAGGTATATTAGTGTTGATGTTTGAGTTGACATTAGTTGATTTTTTTTTTTTTTTTTCTGGAATGCTGCATCAACTCATGTTTCAAAAGCAGACACAGAAATAATTTCCAGAGAAATGAGCCAGGGGAAAACAGAAATGTGTATGGAATTGGAACAAAATAAACCTGATTTTTTTCCAACATTCTACAGAATTGTTCTGAGGTTAAAAAGAAAGGTTTCTAAAAACTAAATATCTAACAAAAGCTGCACAAAGATTAGGCATACATTATCCATGGAGACATTAAAAACTATTAATTTTTTTTTTTTACCCCACCTCATCCCCTGGTATGTTTGAGGAAAGCATCTGAAAATTCTAACTCAAAATCATCTAAGGGAATCAATGTAAGACAGACACCATTCTATCCCCCTTCATTCTTAACACACCTCAGCCTCTCCCTTGACTAGATAAAAACTTAATTTTCCCTCTCCCAAATACAGTGCAAAACAAAAACTCTCCTGTGAACGGAGAAACATGGATATGGGGTAGAGGTAGGGACTTGCCTACATTACCAGCAGCCAGCCGAAAATGCCCTGTGTGTGTAAAATATGTTCCTTCAAAGGGGCATTGTGAGCACGAAATATAATTTGTGCCAAAAATAATAATGAAAGCTTAGTGAATATTCTACAGTGCAAGCATCATTACATTTAATCCATAAAACTACCCCATGAGGTACATATTTACCGTTCTTTTCACTTTACATCTTTTTTAAAAAGTGGAAAACAGAATATGATCAATTAACTTGTCCATGGTCATAAAACTGATAGGTAGTGGCACCAGGATTTGGGGACCATCGGGCAGAGGATCTTCCAAAACTGGCTTTCAAAGAGCCACAAAAAGATGTAGCCGGGTTCTTGGCACTACAGTACTGCTTTATAAACAACAGTTTCCTTCCGTTTTCTTAATGGGAATCTAGAGGGACACCTTACATAAAGGAAAATGACTGCAACCCGGACCTGTCACTTTGTCACAGAGACAAACAGACAAATACTGCCTCTCCCCACCTCACTTCACTTGACATCTCTGCCCAACACAAGGCAGCTCTCAGAAAACCGCACAGAGGTTACCACTCCAGAAGTTCTGAGATCCTAGGCGGCAGGAATGCAAATAGACAAAGTACAGTATTGCTTTGGATCGAAAATGTTTGTTTGCTCATCCTGACCCCGATTCCCGGAGCCTAGAACAAACATAGCCCTTCCGCACTCAGGAAATCCCAAGAGGTCAGGTTCAGTCTGGTAAACAACACTGTCCTGGCACCTTGCAGAACACTGGGGACTGTGACAAGCGGCGACAAATTGACACAGACTGAAATGCATAGGGACACCAGCCTAGTGGCCTTGAAAACTCAGGTTGACACTTCCAGGGAGGGAATGGGGGAGGTGGAGCCCAATTCCCGCCTCCGGAGAGAGTAAACGACTTCCCCCTTCCTCCTCCTCCTCCCTCCTCCTCCTCCAAGGTACGCAGAGATTTGGAGCGGCGGAGGTGAGCCCCGCGGGAAAAGCAGAAAAGGGTCATTGCCACTTTAAATGACTCAGGAAGTAAAAGGAGGCCTCCTGACGGGGAAAGGGAAAGTGGAACCGGGGCGGCGCGGGGGACGGCGGCAGCAGCAATCTCGCCCGAGTAGCGGGAGGCTGAGCGGGCGGCGCGACGCGGGGGCCGACGGGGGCGCCGGGTGCCCGCGCCGGAAGTGCCCTGCGCGGCAGAGGAAGCGCAGGGACAGAGCGGAGCAGGCCGAGCCAGCGGAAGGCTCTTTGCTGCTCCGCCCGGGCAGGGGCTGCGCCGGCCCCAGGTCCCGCTTCCAGACGCGGCGCGGTCCAGGCGGGCGGCGACTCCCGAGGAAGGGACCCGGGGCGGGAGAAGGAAGTGAGGAGGCCGCGCAGAGGGAAGGCGGCGAGCCCTGAGGCCCTGAGGCCCCGAGGCCTTACCGCGTCACAGCAACCACATGGCCTCCGGAGTGGGCGCGGCCTTCGAGGAGCTGCCTCACGACGGCACGTGTGACGAGTGCGAGCCCGACGAGGCTCCGGGGGCCGAGGAAGTGTGCCGAGAATGCGGCTTCTGCTACTGCCGTCGCCACGCTGAGGCGCACAGGCAGAAGTTCCTCAGTCACCACCTGGCCGAATACGTCCACGGCGCCCAGGCCTGCACCCCGCCAGCTGACGGAGAGGGGGCGGGGAAGGAAGAAGCGGAGGTCAAGGTGGAGCAGGAGAGGGAGATAGAAAGCGAGGCAGGGGAAGAAAGTGAGTCGGAGGAAGAGAGCGAGTCAGAGGAAGAGAGTGAGACAGAGGAAGAGAGTGAGGATGAGAGTGATGAGGAGAGTGAAGAAGACAGCGAGGAAGAAATGGAGGATGAGCAAGAAAGCGAGGCCGAAGAAGACAACCAAGAAGAAGGGGAATCCGAGGCGGAGGGAGAAACTGAGGCAGAAAGTGAATTTGACCCAGAAATAGAAATGGAAGCAGAGAGAGTGGCCAAGAGGAAGTGTCCGGACCATGGGCTCGATTTGAGCACCTATTGCCAGGAAGATAGGCAGCTCATCTGTGTCCTGTGTCCAGTCATTGGGGCTCATCAGGGCCACCAACTCTCCACCCTAGACGAAGCCTTTGAAGAATTAAGAGTAAGTATTGGGCCTTCAAAGCATAAGCCTAGGGGTCAGAACACCTGGGTTTCCGCTCAGGTGGCCTGACTGTGTCCACATTCGCTTTCACTGTGTCCCTAAGAAGCTAGTCTTTCCAACTTTTTGGGAGCAGTTCTTATTCGCCCTTTTTGGTTGAACTCCTTTGAGAATCTGATGAAAGTTCTGGACTCTCACCTGAGAAAATACATGCACACACAAAATCTAGTATACAATTTCTAGAAAATTGCAAGTTTCTGGTCTGTGGATTCCAGGTAAAGCATTTCTTGGGAGTTTTGACCCCACCTAGGCCAGTTTCCACAGCATCACTATTGTTGAAACTGGTGCTTTGTGCTAGGGCTCTTGATAAGGCAATCTTTTTGCCTACTTGAAAACATGGGAAATACGATTTTGCCACATGAATCCAATCAGGTGGTACGTCTGCATTGAAAAGAATAACACAGTAGTTTAATAGTAACTTCATATGTGCCCTGAGTTCATTTTAGATTCTTCGTGTTTGAAACTTAGTAGAAAAGGAGGGTAAGAAGATGGAGGCCAAATTGGGGTGGGAGTGGAAGTTCCCATGTCCTCTGTCTGGATCTTTATCTGTCTTGGACCTTACTGGTCCCCCAGGCAGTGGACACTTAGGAAATGTTTGTTGAATGAATGAATTTGCAGACGATGCGCCTTTTATTTATATTGTGGATATTTACTATCATTCAGAAAAACTGCTGGTGTTAATCGGGGAGGGAGGGGGGAAATTTTGAATGGAGTGATCAGTTGATTAAGTAATCTGTATTAGCGAGCATTGTCATATTATGATGACTTTTGCTTTCCTGAATAGGGAATAGCTGGCTTTGGGATAACAAATACTTTGAGAATGAAGCTCATCTTTATTAGGTTTTCCCTTTTTTAGTCCCTGTTTATAATTGTAAAATGCACATTCAGAAAGTATGTAAAAACTTACAGTCTAACAAATAATTATAAAACAAATAGGTAGTCTCCAGATTAAGAAATAGAACATTGCTAGCAATATTGAAGCCTTTCCCCCATACCTTTTCCAATTATAACCATCTCTCTTCTGCATAAGTAAGCATAATCTTGACTTTTGTGATCATTTCCTTGCTTACCTTTATGCTTTTACTCCATATGTATGCATTCCTAAACTTATTTGAACTTGACACTATGGGTATAATATTTTTATCATGCATTCTTCTGGGTTTTGCTTCATTTTCTCAACATCGTGTTTGTGAGAGTCATCCTATGAGTGGCTGTAGTTTATTCAGTTTCTTTACTATATCGAATTCCATTTTATGAATATGCCATAAGTTACCTATTCTGTCATAGATGTACATTTGATTTGTTCCCAGGTTTGGGAGCATCGGGCTCTTACAAATAATGTCAGTGTAAATATTCTTGGTCCTGTCTGTTGGTGTACATTTACATATATTTAAGTGGCCTATAAACGCAGGAGTGAAATTGCTGTGTCAGAGGCTATGCATATCTTCAGTAATACTACATGTTGCCAACTATTTTCCAGAGTGGTTGTACCAGTTTGAATCACTATGAAGAGTATATGAGAGTTCCTGTTGCTCTGTATCTTTAACACTTGCTGTTACAGTATTTTTAATTTTTGTCAATCTTGTGGATATGTAATGGTATTTTATTGTGGTTTTAATTTTCACTCCTCTTATTACTAATGACTTTGAGGATCTTTTGTATTTTCTCTGTGAAGTACCTAGTCAGTTCTTTTGCCCATTTTTTTATTGAGTTGTCCTTTTCTCATTATATGAATTTTTATATATGTTTGTTCTTTTCTTTTCTTTTCTTTGTTTTTTTTTGAGATGGAGTCTTGGTCTGCTGCCCAGGCTGGAGTACAGTGGCTAGATCTCAGCTCGCTGGAAACTGTGCCTCCCAGGTTCAAACTATTCTCCTGCCTTAGCCTCCTGAGTAGCTGGGATTACAGGCACCTGCTGCCAAGCCTGGCTAATTTTTGTAATTTTTTTTTTTTAGTAGAGACGGTTTTGCCATGTTGACCAGGCTGGTCTTGAACTCCTGACTTCAGGTGATCCGCCCACCTGGGCCTCCCAAAGTGTTTGGACTATAGGCATTAGCCACCATGCCCAGCTATATATTTGTTTCTGATTTTTTTTGTTGTTGTTGTACTCTATGTGGGTTGCAAATATCTTCTATGTGGTTTTTCTTTTTAAAAAAGTTGTGCTTTGAATAGAAGCTCTTCATTTTAATGTGGTAAAACTTATCGATACTTTTCCTTATGGTTAGTGCTTTTTGTGTCTTGTTCTACTTAGTATTGATTTTTGTGTAGTAGAATTAGCGGCTCAATTTCATCTTTTCCCCATACAGATAGCCAATTACTATTGGCATATTTATTGAAAAGCCCTTCCTTTGTGCACTGATTTGCTGTCCCACCTGTCATATATCAAGTGCCCGTAATGTGTGTGAATGTGTTTCTTGGCTCTTCTGTTCTCTACTGTTGATCTGTTAGTATATCCCTGTGTGAACAGCATGTTTTCTCAGTTACCATCCCTTTATAATATGTCTTAATATCTGGTGAAGCAGGTACTTCCATCTTGTCTCATAAGAGTGTGTTGGCCAGTTTTGGCCCTTTACATTTCTTAGAGTCATAGTATTAAAAAGCCTGCAGGAGTGTTTTTGGATATTGTATTAAATTTATAAGCCAATATAGGGAGAATTAATATCATTACAACATGAAGTCTTCTGATTCATTTATTTAGGTCTTTTTTATTGCTTTGCAGTAAACTTTTATTTTTTTTTTTTCCCGAAAGATTTTTCACATCATTGTAAAATGATTTTATAGTATTGTAGAAAATATGAGCCAGGCACAGTGGCTCACACCTGTCAGCTATATGGAAGACTGATGTGGGAGCATTGCTTGAGTCTAGGAGTTTGAGGCTGCAGTGAGTTATGATCCTGCCACTTCCCTCCAGCCTGGTCGACAGAGCAAGACCCTGTCTCTAAAATAAAAATAAATGGTTTTAAGTTTTGTTTTCTGATTGTATATAGGAATGTGGTTAACTTTTATGTATTGATTTTTTTGTAATCTAGCTGCTGAATTATCTTACATATCCTAATCATTTATCTGTAGATTTATTCTACATATATGATTATATTATGTGTGAAGAGAGATACTTTTTGTTTGTTTCTTTTCAACCCTTATACCTGTTATTTGTTTTTTCTTGCCTTACTGCATTGGATAGCACCCCCAGGATTATGTTGAATGGATGTGATTGATGGATATTCTGGCCTTGTTTGTGATCTAGCAATAATTGATAACAGTGCACAAATAAGTGATACATTCTATGGTTTTTGAAAATAGATATGTTTTATCAGTTAAAAAAACTTCTAGTCCTAGTTTGCTAAGTTTTTCTGAATTTTGATTCATTACTTAATATCAAATGCTTTTTTTGCATCTTTTGGGATGATCATGTGATTTTCTTTTTTACTGTGTTATGATGATGAATTACATTAATTGATCTTTTAAAGTTAAATTTAAAAATCAGTGATATGTTCACATGCCTCAAAAGCCTTTGCCCTTTTTACCTGATTCTTCCATCAGCTGTTGGTAACTACTTGTTTTTTTCTTAGAAACAGGATCTTACTCTTGCTCAGGCTAGAGTGCAGTGGTGGGAGCATAGCTCATTGTAATCTCAATTGAATTCCTGGGCTTAAGCGATCCTCCCACCTGAGCATCCTGAGTTGCTAAGACTACAGGTGTGCACCACCATGCCTGGCTAATTCTATTTATTTTTTGTTTTGTAGAGAGGGTGTCTTGCTGTGTTGTCCAAGTTGGTCTTGAACTCCTAGCCTCAAGCAGTCCTCCCGCCTCAGCCTCCTACAGCTGTGGGATTACAGGCGTGAGCTGCTGTGCCTGGCCAGTAACTGTTTTTATTAGTTTTTTGGTTACCCTTCAGGTGTTTCTTTCTGCAAATAGAGGTGTGTGCATATATATGGTCTTACTTTCATCTCTTTGTATTGTCGTATTTTATAATTAAAGCAGAAAGGCTAGCATTTCTGGGATTTCCTTGACCCAACTTGGTCAAGTTGAAGTAGCCTCATGTTTTTGGATTTGGCTTATTAATAATTTATGTAGTTTTTTTGGTTTATATTTATGGAAGAAATTGGCCTATCATTATTCTTTTACTGTTCTCGTGAGATTTTGCTATCAAAGTTTGGCTTCATAGTCTGAGGCAGAGTGTAGTGTTTCTTATATATTCTTTCTCTCTTTTAATAGTCTGGAAGTATTTGTGAAAAACTGAAATATTTCTTCCTAGAGTGATTGGTAGAACTGACCATGGAAGCCATCTATTCCTGGAGACGGTGAAGGGGGAAGGGAGAGTTGGTTTATTATTCGTTTATTATTGGTGTTTTGTGTTTTTTGTTTGTTCGTTTTTTGGTTTACATTTTTTAACATCCCCAACATTTTTTATTATTTTTAGTTTCAAACTTTTAAGTTCTGGGGTACATGTGCAGGATATGCAGGTTTGTTACATAGGTAAACGTGTGCCATGCTGGTTTGCTGCACAGATCATCCCATCACTTAGGTATTAAGCCCAGAATTCATTAGCTGTTCTTTCTGATGCTCTCCTTCCTCCCACTCCCTATCCACTGACAGGCTCCAGTGTATGTTGTTCCCCACCATGTATCCATGTGTTGTAAGATGCAGCATTTGGTTTTCTGTTCCTGCGTTAGTTTGCTGAGGATAATGGCTTCTGGCTCCATTCATGTCTCTGCAAAGGACGTGATCTGATTCGTTTTTATGGCTGCGTAGTATTCCATGGGATATGTACCACATTTTCTTTATCCAGTCTATCACTGATGGGCATTTAAGTTGATTCCATGTCTTTGCTATTGTGAATAGCACTGCAGTGAACATATATGTGCATGTATCTGTATAATAGAATGATCTATATTCCTTTGGGTATATACCCAGTAATGTAATTGTTTTATGTAGTATTTTTGACTATGGACTCAATTTCTTTAATAGTCATAGGTCTGTCTAGGTTGTCTATTTTTTCTTAGGTTAGTTTTGATAAGTTACATTTTCTCAGACATTTCTCCATTTTATCTAAATTTTCAAATGTGCTAGTATGAATTTGTGAATCATATTCTTTTTTTTTTTCTGTAGCTGTCTTAGCTATTCCTTTAAGAACTGTAGGCATATTGATTGATAATCTGCCTCTGATAATTCTAGCGTGTGAAGACTTTGTGGACCTCTTTCTGCTGCTGTTTTTATTTTTTCATGTTTCATGTTTTTATTTCTTTTTGTGCTGGGTTCTGTGTAGCTGTGTAGCTTCTCATTGCTTTTTAAAAATTGCTTATGGTACTTTTCCAAATCTTGCATGAAGCTGCATACTTTGAGAGAGGATTTGAATTTGATTCTGCTGAGGCCTGAGAGTACAACTTGTTTAGAATCCCCTTCTACTAAATTAATTTCTTGAGGTTTCTTGGACCAAACTTTCAGGAGGACCTTGCCCACATCTTAGAGACTTTCTTTCATTTTATCCCCCTCTCTGTTTTGTTTACCTCTCTACCTTCCCCTTTAGATGTTTGGGTAGTGATGAGTTTAGTTTGCTTTTACTCTGAGATTTTACGCCTTAGCGGGGTGAAAAAGTGAGAGGGTCCCAAGTCTGTATGGAAAGGATCCCCTTTATTTATTTATTTATTTATTTATTTAGAGACGAAGTTTTGCTCTTGTTGCCCACGCTGGAGTGCAGTGGCTCCATCTTGGTCGGCTCACTGCAACCTCTGCCTCCCAGATTCAAGTGATTCTCCTGCCTCAGCCTCCTGAGTAGTTGGGACTACAGGCGCCCACCACCATGCCCAGCTAATTTTTTGTATTTCTAGTAGAGATGGCATTCCACCATGTTGGCCAGATTGGTCTTGAACTCCTGAGCTCAGGTGATCCACCTGCCTTGGCCTCCCAAAGTGCTGGGATTATAGGCCAGAAAGGATCTCCTTTAAATGGTTTTTTGTTTGTTTGTTGTTGTCGTTTTTGAGGTAGAGTCTTATTCTGTTGTCCAGGCTGGAGTGCAGTAGCGTGATCATGGCTCACTGCAACCTTTGCCTCCTGGGTTCAACCAGTTCTCCTGCCTCAGCCTCCTAAGTAGTAGGGACTACAGGCATGCGCCACCACGCCTGCCTGATATTTTGTAGTTTTAGTAGAGACCGGGTTTCACCATGTTGGCTAGGTGAGTCTGGAGCTCCTGACCTCAGATGATCTGCCCACCTTGGCTTCCCAAAGTGCTGGGATTACAGGTGTGAGCCACCACCTGGCCGTCCTTTAAATGTTTTACTCTGAGCATGCCATAGGCTTTGTTTTCTGTTATCCCATACTCCCCTCACACCTCACTTTCTACTAACCAAATGCACAGCCTAGTTTCTTGGGCTCAGTATATGTTCTTAGATCAAAAACTGCTTCGTGCACTCTGCTTATCCTAATGTTAGAACATTACTAACTGAACTGTAGACTTTACTGAATGTCACTAGTTTTTCCTCTGATGACTTCTGTACCACGATTCTATCCGGGACCTCACATTTCCTTGTTTTGGATGATCTTGACAGTATTAAGCAGTGCTAGTGAGGTATTTTGTAGAATGTTCCTTGATTTCGATTTCTCTGGTGTTTTTTTCCCATGGTGAAACTGGAGTTATAAGGTTTGGGGAGAATATAATATTCTTTTATGCTTTGTTTTTTTACAGTTAGTATGTCCTGGAAATCACTCCATAGATTCGCTTCATTCCTCATGTATAGCAGCTGGAAATACTCCATGAGTGTCACTGAATTCTTCATTTAAGATACCGTGTTTTTCAACTCTAGAATGTTAATTTGGTTATTTTTTAAGAGATCTGTTTCTCTGGATCTTTTTGGGAATCATCCTTGATTGTATGTTACATTTTTCTGATTCTTTTTTTTTTTTTTTTTTTTTTTTTTGAGGCGGAGTCTCGCTCACTCAGGCTGGAGTGCAGTGGCGCAATGGCAGCTCACTGCAAGCTCCGCCTCCCGGGTTCACGTCATTCTTCTGCCTCAGCCTCCCAAGTAGCTGGGACTACAGGCACCCGCCACTACGCCCGGCTATTGTTGTTGTATTTTTAGTAGAGATGGGGTTTCACCGTGTTAGCCAGGATGGTCTCTATCTCCTGACGTCGTGATCCGCCCATCTTGGCCTCCCAAGTGCTGGGGATTACAGGCGTGAGCCACCGCGCCCGGCCACATTTTTCTGATTCTTGTCATGTCTCACAGTTTTTCATTTAATGCCAGATGTTGTGTTTGAAGGAATTGTAGAGACAGGAGTAATATTTTCTTTATTCTTCTCAGAAAGAGCATGGCATTTGCTCTGTTAGGCAGCTAGGGTGAGAAACTGCTCATTTTGGTTCAATAAAGATAGGAGCTTGATGGCAGCTCTGGTTTCAAATGTTATGAGTGCAATGAACATTTACTTATTGGCAAGAGAATATCTTGGAACAGTAAAAGTGACTCAGTGGGATGATGGACAAAAGAAGAGGATCGTTGTTATACTGCATTCATTCATTCAGCAAGTACTTATTGAGAATCAACTGAGTGTAGATACTTTCTAAGTATTGGGAATATAGTAGTGAACAAAATGAAAGTCTGTACTTTTGTCAGAGCTTACATTCTATTGGAAGGAAGTAGGAAAGAACAAATAAGCAAATAAACATGTAATAAGTATTATAAATGAAAAGTAAAATATAATACAGGATTAGAAAGGGACGGGAAATATGCTAGCTCTACCACTTTTTGACCTTAGGCAAGTTATATTATAGTTTGGCCTTGTTTCTGTATTTCTAAAATGGGCATAATGATAAGAAATAAAATAGAGCTTTTGTGAGAATGAAATTACTTTGTGGGTGATTAAGAAACTTTAACAATGCCTAACACATTGTTAGTGCTCACTAAATGTTAGCTCTTCTTTTTATTATTAATATAAAGAGGCTAATTATACAAGTTTAGAATTGAGAGGAATTTGTACAATTTATGTTTTGATACCTCAGTGTTTAACCAGGCTGTCAGTGGCTGGTATTGGCAGTAGAAGGCCAAGTTCTTGCCAAAGTCTGCTGACATTTAGAGAAAAAGCAAACTTCAGAGTAGGCCAGAATGAGCAGAAAAACAGGGTGATCCTACAGTGAGAGGGGATTAGGGATGGAGACAACCTGATAGGCCAAATCGACTGAGTGAACATCTTGAAGGGACAAGATCATCACTTAGTCACTTGAAGTACTGTTCTTTCTTTTCTCCTGGATGTTGCTGTATTACAGTTTTGGTCTGTGGCATTTGGTCTCCAGGAGATTTTGTGGGTCCAAGTTTGAACTGAGCCTAGTCTTTAGCTTTATCATAGAAAAATAGTTATGCAGCCCAATTTATGACTTCTTACCGAGTCATGACTTGTCATCTCACATATGTGGGTTTCTCTTACTCTGACCATAATTTCTGGCTACGAAAATGGGTCACTGGATCTGACAAAGGAGCTTGATCTGGCTTATGGATTTATTCATACAAAAATTCTTACATTGTCAAGGGAATTTGCATTCAGAGCTACATTTAATGAACTTTTATGTTGAAATAAAAGTGCTTTAGATAAACTCAATAGTCTAGTATTTTTAAAAATTATTTTGAACACAACCTACAGTAGAGGAAATATATTTTATACTGTGATCTCATTTATACACACAGCCACTCACCAGACATACCCCGTTAACTCAAATGAGACACCATTTGCCTTACTACATATATGTTCTGTTTCTCTTCTATTCTGTTAAAAAAAAAAAAATTCTGGACCCTCCCACTACATTGATCTGATGGCACACTAATGTGTCATGTCCTGTGGTTTGAAGACCACTTGTCTAGTTTACCCCAAGATCACCTGAAGAAAAGGTAGAGTCTTACAAAGTGGCAAAGGGAGAAGTGGTTGGCAGAATTCAGTAAATATATAGCATCTGTGGAGTTCTTAACATGGCTTTTCTAAAGACAGATCCGAAGGTTTTTAAGCCACACCCTTTGCTTTTAAGGTGGGTGTTTGGGAAGAATGTTTGGTTAAGTGATAAGAGGAACAACTGCTTGGGGAGTGACTGAGGAGACATTGGTATCTGGGTGGATGGAAGAATATAAGTATATGCTCAAAGAGCTGTGATTCTCGAGGAGCTGGAGGTATGCCGTAGTGTATTCCATAGGGGTCAGTGAATCTGGCTTTTCAGTCAGCTCATAGAAGAAGCTTTTGTAGGGAGACAGAAGGTTGAAGGCTTGCTGTAATGTATCTATTTATGTTTTTAATTTTTTGTTCTTGCTGAAGAGATACAGGTCACTTCTAATTAGAGTTTGTAGCACTGGCATACATAGTGGTTCAACCAGTGTCTTACTTATTTGTACAGAATAAGACAAAAGTAAGACCAAGGTAAAGGGAATGGCATGCTGTCATTTGTTGGAGCCACCCTTGCGTAGTTCTGTAGAAAGTTTATGTGAGGCCTGCAGTTCTGGGATTTCCAATCAAAGTGTACTTTCTTAACCTGTAAAAAGTCTTGAAAGTATGCAGTGAACTAGACAGATAGGGCTCTAGCTTTTTGGAATTCACTCTCTCCAGTGGGAAAGAAATAGCAGAGTAATTTTGGATGGTGTTATGTGCTATGAAAACAATAAATCATGGTAATGTAAGAATGAGTTGGTGTGGCAGGATAGGTTACTTTTTGATAAGATGTGTTATAGAAGGCATCTCTGAGCATATGACATTGGGTGGGGATGTGAATTATGACATCTTGTGAAGTTCTAGGGAAATTTTCCTGTTGTGTTACCATTTGATGCTACTGTATAGAGTCCAGTGATTTTATTCATAGCAGAGACAATTGGTTTGGTTTATTTGAACAACTCCTCATAGAAGGGTTAGTTGGCTCTGTAAATGAGAGAATGGCATTGTTCTAGCATTTGAATGTGTTGTTAGCACAGATGAAAATATTGCTCTATGGAGGGAATATGAGATTATGGGAATCCCTTTTACATTAGTTAGATTTTTTAGGGGATTCAACATTGATGGTGATGGAGCTTCATTAAAGAACTAGAGTGCTTAGCCAGTGGTCTGAACAGTCCACTCGAGAGAAAAGATCCAGGCTTTCTCTACTCTCTCTCCCAAAAGTCTGGTGCCCTCTTTTTCTCTTTTCTGGCCTTTCAGTCAAAATAGGATGAGTTCATAGGCATTTTATGCTGTTAGGCAATTGCTTTTTTGGGTAAGGTTGCTGATGCAGTAGGCTTATTCTTAGGCTCCTCTGGTGATAAAGGACTCTTGAGCCTCTGTCACCATTGTCTTGACCACAACTCTCGACATGGAGGTTGCCCTGCCTGCCTCTTCATTGACATACCCATCTTTTCCCTCCCCTTGCATCTAACCCAAGTCTGAGAAGCCAGATTCATCTGTATCAGTGCCTCGTATGTGTTCTGCTTGAGGTTATAGTTCAGTCTGGGAGGACCAGCCCAGTTTCATGCTCTTATTCTTTTTTTAATAGAACCAGGGGCTAAACTTGTTAGGTGGCAGTAAGGAACACAGATGCTCATGGACCTTTCAGAATAGGAGATGTATTATAGACAGTGGAGGAAACAAAAGCTTTAGTCTTGATATGGGGAGTAGAGATGAGAATGGGGTAAGAAACGCAGAAGCCTGACTCTGGGAGAGTTGAATCTCGTGTGTGTGGATGGGGGAGAGAGAGAGAGAATTGTGTGTGTGTGTGTGTGTGTGTGTACACATATCACTATGATAGGATCAAACCAACATTGCATCAGGTGCAAAAAAAGTCAATGTTGATGCCCTTTTTAAGTGTCAGAAAACTGATCAAGAATGAAAAAACCAAAACCAACCAATCAAGCAAAATCTACCAAAGGCTCAATCCACAATTTACGGCAAATAACTATATGGGCAGTGACTTTGATGTATACTGTAATGTGCTAGATTATTTTTGTTGAACATTTATATATTAAACCCACTTCAGATGGGTTTAGCTAGTTTTTGGTAAGGTAATAATTGATTTTTAACATCAATAAGAAGATTAGCAAATACATTCATTATAATATGTCCAAACTATAACATATAGCTAGCTTTCATTTTAGAGACTGATTATGTTATTTTTTAAACTAATTTTATTCATCTGAATAATTTTGGAGCATTATGATGAACTGTGTGGTGGATACTAAGAAGAATAAGCAAAGTTTCCAACGTCAGCAAGTTTACAGCGCAATAGAAAAGGTAGTCTTTTCACATGCTTATTTGTGTGTATTAGAGAAAAGGTACAAACAGTATGCTATAGAAGTGGAGAGAAAAGAGAAATTGATATCACTGGAGGGCATGCAGCCAGGAATAGATTCTTAGAGGAAGGAGTCTTCGAGGTGGGCCTTGAAAGATGGATAGGGTGTTACTAGGTAGATATAGGCTTTGAGGTATCCTTCTCTGTGTTCCCATTGTAACAGCCTGTGAACATTTATTGTAGCACTAGATACTGTGTACTATGTCATGTTATTTCTTTCCATGTCTTTCACTGGTGGGTTATAAACTCTTTAAGGCTAGAACTATATGTTATTCGTCTTTGTATTCCCAGCACCTAGCACAGCGCCTGCTGGATAGTAGATGAACATGAAATATGTGATAAATGTGTGATAGGAAGTATAATAATCTTGTTTAGTTCCAGGGCATTAATGAAGAACTGAGAGAGTATTGCATAGTTGTTACATATCAGTATTTACATTGGGATTAATTTGACTGCATCTAAAATAATGAAATAATTTGGAAAAATCCAAAATAACCACTCCCATATGATGTTTATTTCTCTGTCACGTAAAATAACTTTGGGTGTAGGCAGTCTAAGGTTGGCGTGGCAGAACCATGAAGTTACCAGAAATGTAGGCTCTTTTCAGCTCCATTCTGACATCCTTACTGCATCATGGACCGAGATGACCGCTGGAGGTCCAGCTAGTATTTCCAAGTTCCAGAATCACAGACATAGAAAAGTGAAGGGCGCACCCCTCTATTTTTGTTTGTTCATTTGTTTGAGACAGAGTCTTGCTCTGTCGCCAGGCTAGAGTGCAGTGGCACGATGTCAGCTCACTGCAACCTCCGCCTCCCGGGTTCAAGTGATTCTCCTGCCTCTGCCTCTCAAGTAGCTGGGATTACAGGCACCCGCCACCCCGCCCAGCTGATGTTTGTATTTTTAGTAGACACGGGGTTTCGCTGTGTTGGCCAGGATGGTCTCAATCTCCTGACCTCGTGATCTACCCGCCTCAGCCTCCCAAAGTGCTGGGATTATAGGTGTGAGCCACTGCACCTGGCTGGGCACACCCCTCTATTTTAAAGGGAACTCTTGAGAAGTTGTACACATTGCTGCTTATGTTTCATTGGCCAGAACTCAATTCCCTGGCCTTACCTAGTTGCAAGGGAGGCTGGGAAACAGTCATTTCTCCAGGCCACAGTGTGTCCAGCTAAAAACCGAGATTCTCTTACTAAGGAAAAATGGGAGAATATTTAAGGACCAAACAGTCTTTGACCCAGTTGGCTTTGCAGTCTGTTTTTGAATCTTAGCTCTTCCACCTACTAGCTGTATAATGTTGAGTAATTCACTCAGCCTCTGAGTCTTGGTTTCTTCTTCTGTAACATGAGTTAAGTAATTGTTTCTCCCTATTGAGTTATCATTAGGAACAAACAAGATCATAGATGTAAAGAGTTTAGCACGGTGCCTGGAATATCATAAGCCCTCAGCAATGGGTTGCTCTTATTCTTATTACTGTTATAAAGCCATCTAAGGTTCTATTCTGAGTTCCATTCCAGACAAGTTAGTCTGGCAGCAGTAGAAGTTCTGGACACCAAGTTTCTTGGGTGCAAACTGTTCATCCCCCTCTCCTTCTGTTCCTTCTGCCTGCTCTAATCTGGTGGGTAGATAGGCTGGAGAAAAATTTGCCTTTAGAGAAGAGGCTTCTGTATATTTCAGTGTCCTGCTGATGCCTTATGCACTAGCTAACCAAAACACAGCTGGTAGGTCTAATTTTAGGTTCACAAGTCTTGCTGGTTGTCCTCTTTAGATTCTGTTTTACATTCTGAACTGTGGGAAGTTTTTATAGAAGCAGAGGGGAGGTGGGGACAATACACTCTTCACTTTCTGGTTAGAAAATAACCTTCATTTTCTTTCTAGTAGGCAGTCATGGGGAGAGATGTAAGGTTAAGTTTATATAGGCACCCCTACTGTTTTCCTCTCAATTTTGAGTGTGTGTGAACCCTGGCAGGCTCGAACCTGTGTTGATTGGTAGACTCTGACTTCATGTGTATAAATAATGAAAATGCTAATTTTTGGCCAAGGTTATAAAACCAAGAGAGTCTAGAAATTTTTGTCTGTTGTTGAGTTTTGAGTCTCTGTTTCCAGATATACGAGAAAAATAACATAGCTGTCATTTATTGAGTGGCCAGGTCATTTTCATATATTGTTTCATTTGTTTCTTAATAAAATTCCACAATAAGCTGTGTTGTTATGTTTCCATTTTATATATGAGGAAGCTCAAAAGAGGTTAAATTTTGCTGAAGGTTACTTAGCTAGCAAGTGTAAGGACTGGGATACTGGGATTTGAATCCAGGCCTGACAAAGTACATATTCTTTCCATCATTCCATTTTGCCTCTACAAATTTGATTACTCCCTCTCATATTTAAGCCAAGCTGTACTGGTACATTATCCTTATGTTTATTTTCTGTATGAAGGTATTTAATAAATGAATACTTTCTGAATATCCTAAAACTATTTTTCCCCTTCTCTTTGGTCTTCTTTCTATATATTGTATATAATTTTAATTAGTAACCGATTTTTTTTAATTTTGTTCTATTCAGCACTTGTCTAGGTCAATACCTGATACTTAGTAGTCACTCAGTATTGTTATTTAATTAATAATAATAACAGAAATGATAACTAACATTTATTGAGAACTTAGCTTGTACCTCTTCTCTAAACTTTCTGCATATTTTTTCATTTAATGTTCACCACAATTCTTTGAAGTATAGTATTTCTTAAGATAATTTTGTATATTATTCCAAGTTAGTGGCATGTTATTTTCTTTTGATCTATTTATTCATTCAACATATATTTATTGAAGGCTTAAAATTTGCCAGGTGGAGTATTTTGGGCAGTAGGGAACCAACAAGAAGCAACTCTAAGTCATGGAATTTATAATCTTTGAGCAGAACAGACAGTAAACAAGTTAAATAGTAAGTAATATTTTAAATAATGATAAGTGCTATGAATAAACAAACCGGGGAAGGAGATAGGGAGTGACTGGGATGTGGGAATGAGAGGGAAGCTTTTTAAGGATCCAAAGACTTTTTGAACTAGTGACCTGGGTATAGTTAGAGCCAGTGATGAGAAGCTCTAGAGGCATAATGGTTCAACTGAAGGGAATAGCAAGTGTAAAGGCCCTGAGATAGAACAAGTGTACTAAGGGGATAAAATGAATGGCTGGAGTATAATCAGTAGGGGTGGGGTGGGGGTTGAGTAGTGGATGAGGTCAGATTACCAAGTATGCTGTGGTAAGGATTTTGGGTTTTATTCTAAGTAGTCATAGACTGTTTAAGCAAGGGAGTAAATAATCTGATTTATATTCTTAAAACTTCTCTTTGGTTCCTATGTGGAGAATGGGCTGTAGGGTAGCAAGAGCGGAAGCAGTATTGCTGCTTATACTAGGTTGGGAATAGTGAACAATACAATAGTGAAGAATACATGCCAATTGGATATGGTGTATATTTTAGAGTTAGGCCTAAAAAGACTTGCTTGATGGATTTTTTTCAGACCCAAGAATGACTTTGGGTTCTGACAACTAAAAGTGATGGCCTAGTGTAGGAGTGGGGGTTTGGAGTTAGAAAATGAAGTAGTATGAAGGAGATGATAACTTTTGTACATGGGACGGTGATACTAAAATTTAATTTCATTTCCTTTTGACAAAACTTTGCTTTCTGATTCCTTGGGAGGACTTCTCCCCTCCCCCTCCCCCCCTTCCCCTTCCCTCCCTCTCCCCCTTCCCTCCCTCTCCCCCTTCCCCTCTCCCCCTTCCCCTCTCCCCCTTCCCCTCTCCCCCTCCCCCTCTCCCCCTCCCCCTCCCCTCTCCCCCCTCCCCCTCCCCTCTCCCCCCTCCCCTCTCCCCCTCCCCTCTCCCCCTCCTCCCTCCCCCTCCCCTCTTCCCCTCCCCTTCCCTCTTCTCCTCTCCCCCCTCCCCTCCCCTCCCTACTCTCTCAGTCAGTGTCTTGCTCTGTTGCTCAGGATGGAGTGCAGTTGATCTCCACCCACTGCAACCTCCACCTCCTGGGTTCAGGTGATTCTCATGTCTCAGCCACCCAGGTAGCTGGGAATACAGGCATGCACTACCATGCCCAGCTTATTTTTGTATTTTTAGTGGAGGTGGGGTTTCTCCATCTTGACCAGGCTGGTCTTGAACTCCTGGCCTCAAATGATCTGCCTGCTTTGGCCTCCCAAAGTGCTGGGATTACAGGTATGAGCCACTGTGCCTGGCCAAGAAGGACTTCTGTATTCCATCTTCTGATCCTTCTCCACTATTTCTCCCAGACAAGACCTTCTGGTAAAATGACTAAGTTGGATTGATGTTTTTTGTTTTTTGTTTTTTTTTTTTTGAAGAACGATATCGACACAAGCCAATGGAATAGGGAGAAAAACACCCCAAAACAGATAGCTAGTATTCTTTCTGAATTCAACATCTTCTGATTCATTCTTTGTAATAATAGAATTCAATATTCAGGAGCCAGTTTAGGATATTTATGTGGCTTATATTTACATTTTTGCTGACATGTGACTTTTCGGTGCCTAGCTGGTTATTGGCATTAGACTAGACTGACTTCCATGAAAGTGCAGAGACCACTTGTCAGGGAATACTTCTTTCTATTCTGATGCCACTGCTACCTGCCATATTCTACTTTTGCTTCTACCCTTTGCCCATTTTTAAGGCATGTTTCCATTAGAATGAAATATTATTTCTGTGTTTTGGGGTGGGTGGATATGAATGTATCAGGTAATATGTGCTCCTTTGAAGAAAGGTACCCCAATTTTCATAGTGTTCAAACACAAGGAATCTTAGAAGTAGAAAACTTTTAGAATTGCTTCCGGGGATAGCAACTTCAAATATCTACCAGAAAGGTAATGTAAACAAGAGAAGCAAGCCAAGGTAACTGGCAAACTTGAGAGAGCTTGCTTTGCCTAAAGTGAATAGCTGCTACTACTCAGTTTCAGCCAATTTCTGCTGTATCAGAATGGGAGCCCATTACCGTCATACCCTTTGGATTTACAAAAGAAGCTAGAAATCTTTATTTTTATGTCATATGTCCTGATTTTTAAATGCTAGCAACTAATTTAAAACTCTTAGTGGATGTGTGGGACAACACTCTAAAAGCCACAGAAAATAGTTCTGTAGGCCACAGGCTGTTGATGTGTAGTTTTTGGTCTGGTCCATCTTCCTCATTTACAGATGGGAAAACAGAAACCCAGGGATGTAAAATGACTTTTCCAAGCTCACACAAGCAGTTACTGGCAGTGCTAGTAGTAAAACCTGGGTCTACTTTCTCTTTGTGCAATACTCTTTACATTTGGAATGTTAATTGTTTTTGAGGATGTGAGAAAAGCTAATGTCATGTACAGCCCAAATTTTATATTGTTTTGAGGATTTCAGACCCCCTGAAATCCATACATGAATATCAAGTAAAGAACCTTCTCTTGAATCTCCTAGTTCATATGTTTGCAGTGTCAAAGGAAAAGGCCCCAGTATTTACATTTAGGCAAACACATGGGAAGAAGCACTGAAAGCAGGAGACCTTGGCCCTCTTGGTCAAATTCTACCTCTCTCCCTCCCTTCTTGCCTATCTTTTTTTGTTTGTTTGTTTTTTCGTATGCTAAATCTTAGCTATGCAATTAGTAGGAATATATTTAACTCTAAAATCTGTCTATCCCAAGTACCAGTCCCAGCAATAATTGCTTTTCTAATATTTTACATACCTGTATCACTCATAGAAAGTAATAGTTTTTTTTAAAAATTATATTTATTACATGTACCATGTTGCAAGGTTTTTTTGTTTGTTTGTTTTGTTTTGTTTTGTTTTTTTTGTTTTAAATTCAACAGTATGTCATGCCTTGTATCCAGGTACATACAACCTACCTCATTCTTTTTATTTGCTATGTCATATTCCACAGTGTGTTAATTCAGTGGTTTATTTAGCCACCCACTATTGATGAATCCCTGGGGTGTTTGCAGATTTTTAGTATTACAAACAATGCTGAAATAAATAATTTTGTACATGCATCCTTGACACAGGTGCTAGTCTTCTTCAAGAGGAAAGGAGAAGTGGATTGGTAGGCATGTGATTTCAGAGTGGCAGTTATTTTATATATCCATCAACAACATATGGAAGTCCCCAATTTCCCCAGGGCCTAACACTTGCTGTTATGAGATTAAGATTTATTTCAGGCTGATGGGTGAGAAATGATATTTTAATCATGAGTGAGTTTGAGCATCTTTTGCCTGTTTTGATGTGTTTGCATTTCACATTTCTGTTTTTTTTTTTTTTTAAGAAGGGTCTTGTTTTATCTGTTCATATTTTTGGGGGGATTTCTTTTGGGTTTATTTGGCTTTTCTTACTGATTTATAGAAATTCCTTATGTGTTTTTTCTGTATTCTTGATACCAATGTCTTCCATTGTATATGTTATAAATCTTTTTAATTTAGATGTTTCTGGTCTTGGTTTTGGCACTGACCAGTTCTGTGATTTTGGGGACATCGTTTGACATCCACAGTGCCATTTTAGTCCATTGTGAAGTGAGAATACACTACCTTTTAGTTATTGTATTATTGTGAAATGCCAGTGAAAGAGTGTAAGTGCTCTGAGCTTTGGGTTCATTTGATTTTCACCAGCCATTTTTCTCAGCTGTAAAGTGAGAATATACTGCTTTTTAGGGTTATTGTGAAATGCCAATGAAAGAGCATATGAAAGTGCTTTGGAGACTAAAGAATACCTTCACATGTACAGCATTTTGTCCTTTCTTTGGTTTTATTATGACTCATCCCTAGGAGCTGGCTTTTGTGAAGCATCCTACGCTTCTGCAGATTAATCAAATTCTGAGTGGTAAGTGTCACAACGTAGCACTTGTCTCTTTTTATTCTACACCTTCTTAGGGGAGGAACCAGGTGCATAAACAAGTTATGCTCACATTGAACTCCTGTGTTCTTAGAATGCGTTGGGTGGGATGGAGGTGGAGAAGTACGGATAGCAGGAGAATCCTACTACTTCGCTAGTCATGGTATGTGCCCCAAGGATTGACAATCATTTCTACTGTGGAACCAAATGTCTACAAGGTGAATTAGGCTGCCTTTTCTTACTATCCTGGTTCACTTCTCAATTAGAACTCAGGTTTCAGAGGCAGCTGTTCTGTTCCACTATCTTTTCTGTTCACTGGTTTCCCAATTAGGGAATATATGAGGGTATAATCTATCTGGCTATCTTTTGACTAATGGCTGTCCTCAACAACCGAATAATTAACCGAAACATGGTACTATTCTATGGTTTGGGGATACTCAGATTCAGATACCACCACCCTTAGACCCAAACAACCCCATGCCCCTGACCTATCCTGACCTATGTCCCATACTTTTTTTTTTTTTTTTTTTTAAGATGCAGTCTCACTCTGTCACCCAGGCTGGAGTGCAGTGGAGTGATCTTGACTCACTGTAGCCTCTGCCTCCCAGGTTCAAGTGATTCTCCTGCCTCAGCCTCCTGAGTAGCAGGGCTGTGTCCCATGCTTTTGAAGACCCCTCCTGTAGCCATGCCTGTCCTCTTCCATACCACTCTTCAAGTACCTAGCTACCCAAGAATTACCTTCCATGGCCTGCAGAGCCTCTTCCTGAGTCCATCTGCCTAAAGATGGACCAGTTTCTGATACATGTATCCCTAGGTCTCACATGTGTATCATGGGTGACCTAGAAGGGTATTCTCAGCTTGGACATGCTAGCTTGAACGCCTGTGCGCAAGGCCCCAGAGTCCATTCGGACTCTTGCCCCAGCTCTGCAGCTGTCAGGGTCGGGTCTGCCCTAAGGAGCCTCTCTCTTCTGACCAACTGCTTATTTTGTGGATTTTTAAAAAAGCCTTTGGGAAAGGTTTTCTCACCACTCATTTAGAGACTGAGTATAGCAGGTTCATCATAGAGCCCAGTTAATCTTGAATAATTCACAGAGAGCGAGGTGGGGAGGTGGAACAGGTGAGTTTCCTGAAGGGAGGCTGTCTTAAGTTGCCTCTCCTCTGTCTCTTGCCTGGTTAGGTGATGCTGCTGATGTTTTGTGAAAGCTTTGTGAAAAGGAGGAAGGATTCTGCTGACACACTGAATTTTTATGAAAGAAGGCTAAGGGTTCCCTTATCCATCCACACGAGGCACATGTGCTTGCAGACAGGCTGTCTGCTTCTTAGGGATTCCTTCATTGTCATTTTATTCTTTTCTGAAGGTTTTAAGGCACAGTTTGGTGCATTCCTTTCTGCTCTCTAGAGCCAGGGGGAAGTCATAATATATCAGAGCTATTGCCGAAGAGCTTAAAATGGGCGCTGGCAGCTGGGATGTGGGGGAAGAGAGCTTTCCAGGGACAAGTGACCTGCTTGTTCAGCCAATGAGAAGCAGGTTAGAGGAATGATATCACCAGACAGGCTTTATTGTCTGATCATCTCGTAAAAGCAGGATTGTGTCTGGCAACTTAATCCTTTTTTAGGCACTTCAGGTCTCACCTGCTCCCTGGCATATGACCTCTAAGTTCCTTTCCTCTACTGTCTGCCATGAGACCACAGAGATTAAAGACTAAAATTAGTGGAGGATATAGGGGAGTTGTAAACCATCACTTTAAAAAATAGAACTTACTAAAATTTAGAACCTCTGCTAAGATGGAAATATGATCTAAGCTGTGTTTGAAGAACACATCTAAAGTAGATATTGGTTGTAGTCATGTTGTGTCTGATTTTTACTGTGTAGACTTGAGAGGCAAGAGAGGTCAGAGGGGGAAAAATTGAGCCTTTAGTATATTTTAATTTATATAGTGGAATCTTATTAGGTATTTCCTGTTTTGGAGGAATTGAAATTAGTTCTGTAAATTTGGAAGACATGTTATCACGGATCCAGAGGCCAATTTTGAGTAAGAGATATTTGCAGTGTCTTTCTTTTCTTGTGCTTCTTTGTTGTCTCTACCGCATAGAAATGACAGTGATTTTACCTCTTTGTGCTTCCTTTCCCTCATTGGTAAAATGAATGTTCCTACCTATCTCATAGAATTGTTGAGATAAAAAAATAAATGAATTCCTGTGATTTTAGATTGTCCTATATACAATATAATGTATTATTATTATGGCATTCATGTCTTAAGATTATATGTTCATTCATTGATTTGTTCAGACTTTTTACAACATCTAGATGTTGGGCGTAAGAGATATAGAGATATAAAAAAATTACGGTTCTTACCCTTAAGGAACTGAAAATATCATGAGGGAGACAGATAGTAAAACTGTTTCATACTTCCTTTTGTATTTACCATGTGCCAGGCTCTGTTCTGAGTACATTGACATATATTAACTAATTTAATCTTACTATAGTCCTATGAAATAGATACTGTTATTGGCTCTGTTTTACAGATAGAGAAATTGAGACATAGGCTAAGTAACTTGCCTAAGGTCACACAGCTAGTGTGTGACTAATGGCACTAGGGCTGTAGTCTGTGCTCTAAATCTGTACTGACCAATATAGTAGTCACTAGTCACATGTGGCTTTGGAGCACTTGTAATGTAGCTGGTTTAAATTGATTGGGCTATGATTGTGAAATACTAGATTTCAAAGACCTAACATGAAAAAAAAATCTCATGTTGAAATTACATGTTGTAATGATATTTTGAATATACTGAGTTAAGTAAAATATATCAAAATCAATTTTACTTTTTAATTGTGGCAATTATGAAATTATATACATACGCTTGCATTTGGGGCTAACATTAGTCTTTTATTGTACTGTGCGACTCTAAATCATTATACTGTATTAATAGTAATAGCATGTGAAATTTTTGAGCACTCACTGTGTGTGAGCCACATACTGTGCTAATACCTTTTAAAACACTTTCAGTTAGGCCCCAAAATAGCCCAGTTTATTATCACTATTTTATAGAAGGGGGAGAAGGTTTTGAGAAATTTAGTAATTTGCCTGAAATCAATCAACTAGTTAATGGCAAATCCAAAATTGGAACTGTATATGTCTGACTCGGAAACCCATGAGTTTTGTGGTTTTTTTGGTCTTGAACTCCTGGCCTCAAGCAGTGCTCCTGCCTCAGCCTCCTGAGTAGCTGAAATAACAGGTGCAAGCTACCACACCCAGTTAAAAAACCTGTGTTCTTAATCAGCACACTGGAGTTCCATTCGTAATTAAATTTCAGACTATTTGTTTTATTTTTATAAGTATATTTAATATTGCATACTTCTGTATCTGATGCATAAAGGTTCAAAATTAAAATTACTAGTCTGTAAAATAGACATCTTGTATGGGACTGTCTTTTGTAGAGGCACAGTGAACACTGGCACAGTTGAGCCTGAGGTGAAGCAGTGAGTCAGCCTATACAAATTGTATTTAATTTTCATTCCATATAGTTCTGCCAGTCACTGGGCAGTTTATGTCCTGACACTGTTTGTCCATAGAGAAGGGAAAGAGGGACAATGCACCTCTCCTTAGTTGTTTAGCTCTCTTGGCTGCTAAGAAAAAGTTGCTTTTTATTTCATTGTCCTCCAAAATGCTGTTTGTGTTTGAGAGAGCAACAAAATGCTGTCTAGTGACCCCTCACTTTTCTTACTTCTAGAGCAAAGACTCAGGTGGACTGAAGGCGGCTATGATCGAATTGGTGGAAAGGTTGAAGTTCAAGAGCTCAGACCCTAAAGTAAGTATTGTTTGGAATTGATTGGGTGTTGTACCCCAAGCATTTCATTCTCCTTGAGCTAAAATTGTGGGGTGTTGATGATCATCTCTCTGAACATTGCATTAAGATTTAATTAAGCCTGCCCATCAGAAACAGTGTTCTGATATGCCTAGAGATAAGTCGTCTATTTTTCCCCTTCTCTATTTTATGACTTACAACACATAATCATTAATTGCTTTCCCTGAACTGCAGACAAGTTCATTTTTAATCCTCCTTTACTGGGAGTCTTTGAATCTTTGGTCCTCTGTGTCCATTAAATGCAGCCAAAGGCGTCTGAGAGAAATACAGATCTTTTTTTTTTTTTTCTTGAGACAGAGTCTCGCTCTGCTGCCCAGACTGGAGTGCAGTGGCGCAATCTTGACTCACTGCAACCTCTGCTTCCCGGGTCCAAGCCATTCTCCTGCCTCGGCCTCCCGAGTTAACTGGGATTACAGGTGTGCACCACCATGCCCTGCTAATTTTTGTATTTTTAGTAGAGACGGGGTTTCACCATGTTGGTCAGGCTAGTCTTGAACTCCTGACCTTGTGATCTGCTTGCCTCAGCCTCCCAAAGTGCTGGGACTACAGACGTGAGCCACTGCGCCCGGCCGAGAGATACAGGTCATCTTAATGCCAGGGACTGGCATAGGATCCAGACTCATTTAGTTGGTGTTCAGCACTAACGTCTTATCTCTCCACTGCTTCCAGGAGCCAGCTGCCACTCAGAATACTTTTTTCCTTATGACCTGTAGTCTGGTTTGGCAACTGTTTTAAGTGTCCCAGCTTTTTTTTTTTTTGATATGTCAGGGTCTAGCGGATTGATATTCTGGGAGACAGCATAATGGGGTGCAGGTAAACTGGGAACTGAACATGCTGGAGGGACTATGACTAACACAGACTTCCTTCTCTTTCCTACCTAGACACTTACTGTGGCACTACCTGGTATTGGTGCCAGCTGGCTTTGCCTTAGAATCAAAGTTTCTCACAGTTAAATAGGGAAAGGAGCATGATTTCATTTTACTGTAGGTTTTGTTTTGTTTTTGTTTTTGTTTTTTTTTAACAGGAATGGTACTAACATTTCTTGAGTATCTACTGAGAGCTAGGCACTTTGCTAGGACTCTTACATAATTGTGCTAAAATATACGTACAAAATTTTAACCATTTTTGAGTGTACAGTTCAATGGCATTAACTGTAACATTCACTTTGGTTTTTTGTTTGTTTTTGATTTTTGTTTTTTTGAGATGGAGTGTCACTCTGGTGCCCAGGCTAGAGTGCAGTGGCATGATCTCAGCTCATTGCAACCTCCGCCTCCCAGGTTCAAGTGATTCCCTGCCTCAGCCCCCTGAGTGGCTGGGACTACAGGCACACACCACCACACTCAGCTAACTTTTTGTATTTTTACTGGAGACAGAGTTTAACCATGTTGGCCAGGCTGGTTTCGAACTCGTGACCTCAGGCTATCTGCCCTCCTCAGTCTCCCAAAGTGCTGGGATTATGGGCATGAGCCACCACACCTGGCCACACTTGGTTGTATAACTATCACCACTGTCCATCTTTAGAGCTTTTTTACTATCCCAAACTGAAATTCTGTACCCATTAAACGCTAACTTATCATTCCTGCTCTCCCCTCAAATATTTTTAATTATTTAACAACACTGTAAAGTAGCATTTTATTCCTGCTTTATTGATAAGAACACTGAGGTTTAGAAAGGTAGAATCATCTGCTCAAATCTAATGTAATACAGATGTGGAATTCAAACTCTGACTCCAGTGCCTGTACTCTTTGTTTTATGTCATGCTGCAAACCAAGCACTGGATTTTATCTCCTTTCTACCACATAATCACATTGTGCTGCAGTTTTCTAAATTGAAACACAATATGTGGCAGAGCCACAGACTGGTGGGCTCTTCAAAAGGTGGCTGCAGCCGCAAAAATAAATTTCTCTTCATATGGCAATGAAAATATTGGGGACTTTGGTAAGATCTCTCGTCTTCTGGTGTAGTTAGGGTTCTAGAAGTAGAGAGTATCTTGGTAGACAGAAAAAAATTGGAGTAACATTTATCAACTTTCCTAGCTCAAAGTAGGGGGACCCCTGATAAAAGTCTTTCCTTTAGTTAGGATGAACCACTTATTAAAAGTTACTGAAAGCTTTTCTTGCCAAGTTTCTCTGGTTTCTGAGGCAACTCCTGTTCTGCAGGAGACAACCATATTCTGTTTCCACTAAATTTATAATTAGCAGGGCAGTGAAGAGGGAGCGGATGTGTGCAAATCACACTGAGTGTTCTCTATGACTATAATACAGGTAAAGTGCTTTGGGGTGCTTTATGAATGCATGTAGTGCTTCTGATGGAAAGCTTGCCAGAAAGTGAAACGACTGAGTGGTCGCATCAGAGGAATCCCTGGAAGTGTCAGGCTTTTCCCTTGATGCATCATAAGGTAAAGGATATTTGTAAGGACCTGACTGGGTATGTGTGTCTACCTGCACCTGTTTTTTACTCTCTTTATTTTGCCCTGGATCATTTACTACCAACCTATTTTATTTTCAAGCCCCTTTTTAGTCTACCACAAACATATGCTGTATATACTCGGAGCCAGCTTGAAGGAAGATGAAGGATAATTGCAGAATGACTGCCAGATCAGGAATGGGGGTAAAAAATGGGCCACTTAAATGTATAATTTCTGCAACAAAGAAGATTTTCCTAGAAATAAATTGGCATCTTCCAAGACAACCCTTAAATTTTTGTCTGTTCTGTTTTCCCACAGAGCCCCACCATCCCCTTTTTGAGTTGGCCTATTTAAGAAGGGCAGAAATCTGTTAGACTTTGTGACCTGTCATTTCCTGGCACAGAGGCTTTACATAGAAGCACTGATTGAGTCATGGAGGACTGAGCACTATCTCTGCCTCACTTCCTCTAGAATTCCCTAAAGCATCACAAAGCTTGATTAGTCCAGACACTGAAGCCTATTGGGAAATGAGTTAATTTTTACCTCTTGAGTTTTGCTAGAGAGGAGTAGAAGATGTCTAGATTAATCATTTTTTTAAATTATAAAATAATACATGCTTATAGATTTAAAAATACAGCTATTCATAAAGAAAAAGTAAAATCTCCCCCAAGTTAGCCACTGTTAACCGTTTAGTATGTAACCTTCTAGACATTTTTCCATGTAGAAGTACATTTTCAAAATTGTTTTTTGCTAAATTATACCCATAGTTTTACAACTGCTTTTTCCTTTATGTAGAATATCTTAGATATTCTTCTGTGTCAATAATATAGACTTGATTCTGTTTAATGAGATGCCTCATTTTATCCAAACATTTTGTCAGGCATCTTCTTTTCTTCCAGATCCAGAGGTTCTTAAACTTCAGTGTGCATGAAAATCACCCAGAAGACGTACTAAAATATAGAGTACTGGTCCCACCACCAGAGTTTTTTATTCAGCTGGCCTGGGGTGGCTAGACAGTGTTCATTTCTGTGAAATTATCAGGTGATGCTGATGTTGCTGGTTGAAGTATCACACTTTGAGAACCTCTGTGCTGTACATTAGCTGTTTTCCTCTATGTTAATGATTTTTTTCCCACTCTTTTGAACAAGTAGAAGAGCCCTTAGAAATAAGTCCAGGTGATTTCAACTTTGAAAAAAGGTAGATAAAAATCTAGGCTTATGAAACAAACAAGTTGAGCAGAGGTAGGAAAGAAGTAGGGAGGGGAAAAAGAGGTAGGTTTGGGAAGTCAGCTCAGGCTAAAAGGACAGGACTGCTTTACACTGTCACTTCCAACAGAGAAGTAGCAAAGCCGAAAAGAGGGAAAGAGATCCTGGTCAGGATTTAGGAGGATGATCAAACCTCCCTGCCATGGTTGAGGTATAGGCTGAGTTCTAAAATCAGAGGAAATTCAGGAACAGCCAGCCATTATGGGTGAGCCTGAAGAGAGGAACCAGAGCCACTGATGGTTGAGAAATAGGGCACAGGACCAAATGAAGTTTTGTGCATGCATGTTGCTGTGGTGAGCCCTGTTTTAAAGGGTACATACCTCTGGGCATCTAGAACCCTCTATATCATGGAAGAAGATTACTTTTAATAACGAACAATCTTTAGTTTGTCAAAAGGATTAGTAGGAAGTAGTCTTTTACATAATACGCTGCCCTAATGTGTTTGACTTGATTTAGTTTGCCAACTTTTTTTTCTCCAGCCAAACTTTTCTGAAACACCTGTTGCACAAGCAGGCTACTTATCTGTAGATTGCGTACATTTATGCTAGGCTTTAGGGAAATTTAAAAATGTAATCAGTCAGGGGTATGTGTGTATATGTGTGTCTATACTTGGATTTTTAAAAAATTTAAAGCTTTCTTAGTTCTTTATCTTCATAGCTTTCCTTTGTAGTGACTATGCAGTTATCTTTCACAGTTTACTCAGAGGTAACCTAGGCTTAGAAAACACATTGATTCCCTTTCCTCCCTTCCCCCTGCCCAGTCCTCAGAAAGCACTGAACCAAAAGTACAACATGCTAAGCTCAATCAAACTAACCTCTTATTATGTAGTTAATAACAGCCATTTTCTCTCTATTATGTATTGATTGCTTTTCTTTCCCTCTGATATGCACTGTTCATTGTTTCCTGTAACTGGTGTGCTTGAAGCAAACAGTTAACACAGTTGTGTATCTTGAATTCTTACTAATCTTATAGTCTCAAAAAAGAAGCATCTTAAAACTTGAGCCAAGTGGCTCACGTTATTCTGTGTGACTGGAGTGGGATTAAACAGGGGATCTGATCATACCCAAGACTTCCTAAAACAGCAGGTTTTTTTCCTTTTGTTTCCTCTAGCCTCTAGAGGTATTCTTACTGAAGTGTGAAACCACACCATTATCTAGCAACGTGAAATTAGTTAAATAAACCCAAGAGTGGTTTTCTTTTTTTATTTCAGTGTTGATGTAGCATTTTATAATTGCAAAAGAACTTTGCAGTCATTTTTCATAGCGATATCATTGGCATGGAACACAGCCCAGTCCTTCACTCTTCTGTGATAATCAGATTCTTGTCAAAAAATGTAAATTTTTAATGTATAGGTAGTGATGAATATAAGCAAAACCTAATTTGAAATTCTTATTATTGTGTCCTATTATTCACAAGGGTCAAGCCAGGCATCATCTTGATCCTTGCCCTGTGCCAAAAAAGAAGTATTCGCTGGGGCACTGTTTATTCAACCCCCCGAAGCAGAGAATTGAGATGCTTCAGTTATCAAGTTGTTACATATGAAAGTGTTCATGTGGTTGATGAGTTATTAGAATTATTGACCTATTTCTGTACTTTTGATTTAAAAAGTTGTAAGTAGGAATTTTGGAGGTCATGAGTTATATTTATTTTATCTCTGTATCTTATTAGCCCTTATTAGCATGGAGCCTGGCACATAGTAATTGATACGTATTATCTATTATAGCAACCCTATAAAAATAAGTGTTTGTTTTGTTTTGTGGATGAGCATTCTGAGACTTAGAGGGATTAAATAGCTTGCTAGTAAGTGATGGGACCAGGGCTTAACTCGAGATTTGTCTTACTTCATGTTCTTCACCTATACACTATTATTGAATCCATGGGTAAATACATGTATATATAGCCTGGCATCCCTAGCAATATGACCCTTAACTGATTATTTTTTCCTCACACTCTTCTTTTACCTCCTTTTACTGGGATCCTGTGCCATAGCACAGTCCCCCACAATTCCAGAGAACCAGGACTGGAGAATGGCCTTTTCCAACAGAAAATGTGGGGAGATGGCAAAAAAGCCATAACCCTCAGAGCATTTAGTCCTCGCTAAATGAAGAACTGAGGCAAGTGCTTCCACAGGTTGACCTGATTAGTGAAGGACATCAATTGGGAAAAATACCTGTGCTCCCTCAGGCCTGCTCTGGGAAGAAGTAAATGTGGCCCCTTTTTGTCCTCTGTAGACACTTGGGCAGGAAAAAAAGGAGAAACAAGCTCTTTCCCTCCTTCACCATTCCCCTGGCTTTATCAAAACAAAACAGCTTATCCCTCTCATCCTCCCCTACCCAATTATAAAAGAAATACCGATATTCCTTGACTTACAGTGGGATTACATCCTAATAAACCCATCATAAGTTGAAAATATTATGTCAAAAATGCATTTAATACATCCAACATTCTGAACATCATAGCTTAGCCTACCTTAAACGCGCGCAGAACACTTACATTAGTCTATAGTTGGGCAAAATAATCTAACCAAAGCCTACTTCATAATAAAGTGTTGAATAGGCTTACTTTTATTTATTTATTTATTTTATTTTTATTTATTTATTTTTGAGACAGAGTCTCGCTCTGTTGCCCAGGCTGGAGTGCAGTGGTATGATCTCAGCTCACTGCAAGCTCCGCCTCCCGGGTTCACGCCATTCTCCTGCCTCAGCCTCCAAGTAGTTAGGACTACAAGTACCCGCCACCATGCCCAGCTAATTTTTTGTATTTTTAGTAGAGACAGGGTTTCACTGTGTTAGCCAGGATGGTCTTGATCTCCTGACCTCGTGATCCGCCTGTCTCGGCCTCCCAAAGTGCTGGGATTACAGGTGTGAGCCACCACGCCTAGCCGAATAGGCTAGAATAGTTGTATAGGTACTTGAAGTACAGTTTCTATTGAATGGTAGCACGTTTGCACCATCATAAAGTAGAAAAATAGTAAGTCAGACCGTTGTGTGGGGACTATCTGTATATGTTTTCTGTAGAAAAATGTAGAAGACACAGGACAGACAAGTCTAAAGAAGAGAGAAAGAAAATCACCAATTTTTTTTTTTTTTTATCCCTGCAGTGGCTTGTAAACTTTGGATACTTACTTTTTATAAAGAAATGCTGATTCTTGAGCCTCACTCAAAGCATCTAATTTTGTGGTTCTGAGATCTACTTTTCAAATATGCACCCTGGATGATTCTCATGCACATGGTCACATGCATTCTTTTGAGACCATACTTTGAGGTGAAAGACACCTATGGAAAAAACTGGGTAATATTATGGTTCTTTGTGTTTTGTGCATAAAATGGTATTATAGATTGAGTATCCCTTATCTGAAATGTTTGGAACCAGAAGTATTTTGAATTTTGGATTTTCGAATATTTGTATTATACTAGTTGAACTTCCCTAATCTGAAAATCTGCAATCTGAAATGCTTCAGTGAGTGTTTCCTTTGTCAGTGCTCAAAGAATTTTGGAGTTTGGAGGATTTCAGATTTTGGAGTTTTGGATTTGGGATGTTTAACCTGTGTTATATATTGTTAGAAGAAAAACTTCAGGGCCTGGTGTGGTGGATCACGCCTGTAATCCCAACACTTTGGGAAGCCAAGGCAGGCAGATCACGAGGTCAGGAGATCGAGACCATCCTGGAAACAAGGTGAAACCCGTCTCTACTAAAAATACAAAAAATTAGCCAGGCATGGTGGTGGGCACCTGTAGTCCCAGCTGCATGGGAGGCTGAGGTAGGAGAATGGTGTGAACCCAGGAGGCAGAGCTTGCAGTGAGCCAAGATCGCATCACTGCACTCCAGCCTGGATGACAGAACGAGACTCTGTCTTAAAAAAAAACAAAAACAAAACAAAAAAACCTTCAGTCGAATTAAATTTAAAGGACTTTAATTGAGCAATGGACGATTCGTGAGTTGGGCAGCCCCCTAGACTCACAGCAGATTCAGAGAGACTCCAGGGGTGCCTCGTAGTCAGAACAAATTGGTAGACAATAAATGACATACAGAAATTAGAAGTGAGGTACAGAAATAACTGGATTGGTTACAGATTGGCACTTGCCTTATTTGAACACAGTTTGAACACTCAGCAGTGTATGACTGGTTGAATTATGGCTGCTGGGATTGGCCAAGACTCAGCGATTGTAACAGGTGCATACTCCTAAGTTAGGTTTTCAATCTTATCTACCTATTAAGTAAGGTTGTAGTTCATCCACAAAGACTCAAATATAGAAGTACGGAGTCCTTCTCAGGCCATATTTAGTTTGCTTTAACAATTCCCCCCTTTTGGTCATTTTCTCAATTTTGAGAGATTGACTAAAACTTTAGTCATTGATGTCAGTATTACCATCATAAATGTACTTCATTTGGTCTTGAAACCCACTGGGAAACAGTAGAACAGTGAGTCTTGCAAAGGTAGGCACAGATACTGAGTAGTGGGTACCTCTTTATGCTGGAACATCCTGTTTGCAGGAGAAAAACAAAACGTGGTCCTTTCTGTCTAGGATCTATGTTTCTTTAAAGTCTTAGTTTGATTGTGTCACATTTAGCATGAGCGGCTCCAGTTTTGTATGGTTTGGTCTGTTGGGGCCTAGTGAGCCCAGTCCAAAACAATGTCCTCCCATAATTTTGTTTTAAAAAATTCTCCCTTTTGACCAGATTCTCACTTAGGTGACTGTAACTAAAACTTAGGGCCTTAGTGCCACCCTTAGTTACCATCATTTTGGGTTTCCAGTCTCAGCATGTCATTCATAGGTTTTGGTGTCCTGTAATATTTCTTTTGGCTCTTGTCATTCCAGTTGAAGAGAGACCATTTGACATTCTGGAGGTGGCTGTATGCAAACATTTAAAACCTTTGAAAGAATAGAGTGTGCTAGGGAAACTATTATTATGACTATTGGGAGGATAATACCAAGAGTTTGGAGTATGCTCCTTACCCAGGGTCCCCATAAACCCAACCACCTAAAATCAAATAGGTCAAAGAATGAGCTAACCAGTCTACTTACTTAACTAAGCAGTCTTTTTGTTAATCCCCAACAACTGAATCTCTATAATACCAGATTTTTTCTCCATGGGACACAGGTGCCAACAACTGCTCATACACAGATACTTTTCTGTTTAGTCAATTCTATTATTTAGCTTAATTTTCACAAGAGAATTTGAAGTCTGTTGTGTAACCATAGCCTTTACAGAAGAATCTGCTTTCGAGCTGATTATGTGGGATATGTTTCTAATCATTGCCTTTTTTATTCCGAATCATGGACAAAGGACCTAACAAATGATGCCCTTCTAGAAGAGTGAAAGCTTCCTGCAGTATTCTCTTTAATTCATGATGTGGGTTAAGAAGAGTGAATTAATGTTCTGTTTCTGACTGATGATGAGGCAACATATGTACCATTAAGGTTTCTAACCTACATTGGGCCTTCATCTTTTACCTTATAAAGTATAAGGTTATCCATGAATAAGGCTGGCTGCAAAATCCTTCACAAATAAAAGTATACCCTGTAAGTGCACACAACAGATCCCCTTTTCATTTCTGTTGTTCATAGAAGCATAAATAAGAAAAAATATTCAAAGATAAGAGTCTTATGATAGTAGAAGTCTTGATCTGTGATCATAGGAAAAGCTGTTCACATCAAGGATGCCATCTTCTGGGGAGAGACTTACGTAGTAAGTTTACACTAAGTGTTTCAATGGGTGTACATTTCTAAGAGTGAAGGGGGACCCTTCTCAGTTGTGAGATTATGAATCCAAAATTCAGGGTTCCAAAGTTTTGCTGCAATGTGGATGGCAAGGGCGGTCTTTCACTGATGTTCTTAGATGACCCAGTCTTTGGGTTCTAGATTGTGAAGGGGTTGACTGTCCTCAGTGAACCATAAAAAAGCTTTATTTACCTGGTGAAAATACACTGTGGCATAATTACTTAGCGTTATAACATTAGCCCTCTTGCATGGGAGAGCTTTTATACAACCAGAAAAGATGCGTTGAAAATAACAGTTGAATGAAACTTTTTATAAAATGTTTAAATGGCCCATCAGATGACCAAATGTACCTGAAGCTTTGATTGTTTTCCCAGGAATATAGGACCAAACATTGTTTATAAACTATTTTAGCAATTTGTAAGTCACGACACCAATATATTCAATTTGGATCGTTTTATCTTTTCCATGTCAAGTCTCGGAATGCAGAACTTGTAATAACAAAAGCTTTAAGGACTCAGGAAGGACAAGGTGCCCATCCTGGGTCTCCATTAGTCCATGCTTAATTAACATTAGACTTATGTCCTCTTTGAATACCAGTTGTTTCTTCAAACTAGGTGCAGAGCACTGATAACTGATGGGTTATCTTGGGTGATTTGACTTAGACCATAGAGTTCATTCAAATTGTGTATCTAAACAATTTCAGTATCAGCTGATTTAGCATTAAAATCTGACAAAGTATATTCTTGGTAGCTAATTTTGTTCTGCTTGAGTTAGCAGTTTTATAAACCAGTCTGTCTTTTCATTAAAGTTCCAGGAATTCTTACCCAGTTCAAATGATATGATTCTGAAGTTGTTAGAAACCTGTATTGAAGAGTACTTTTTAGGGTCCTTTTCATCCTTTCCTGAACCTCGTAAAAGACACGATATTCTAGGATTTTGTGTCCTCGTGAGGTTTTCAGAAACTGCATCAGCATTAAACAATTAACTGTGGGAATAACTTTAAATCGTTATAGATGAAAACACAATTGATAAGGAAATTTGGTTATTTATGTGATCTGCAATAACATAACCACAATTATGATTAATAGCGTATACTCAGACGTACTAGAATTTTAGAGATCCCATACAACTTTGTAACATATGTTAATATCACTCACTAAAATATAATCTGAAGAAGATTAAACTTTTTTATTTTTTGACAGTGCTTCCCATGTAACATGTCACATCTGTTTATCTCTCTTTTGGATGCTTTAGGGGCCCTCTGTAGCATTTCAATGTTAGAGGAAAGAAAAGGCAATTTTGAAACTGAAATTTGATTTTGCTACCCTATCAAATATGTTAAAGGTTTAAAACACTTGATACTATGAAATAGAATTCCAGGTTACCATAAGTCATTCATTTAGCCAAAATGATGAGTCAAAGGTTTTTTAAAAGCTAAAAACCTTTACTCGTTGATAGAGTGAAGACTTAACTTTCCAAATCATGTGTCTCTTGTCTTTCCCTCTGCCCCTTTTTTGGTAGTTAATTTAAAAGGCAATCAAAGGCCGAGCACAGTGGCTCACGCCTCTAATCCCAGCACTTTGGGAAGCCGAGGCAGGTGGATCATGAGGTCAAGAGATCAAGACCTTCCTGACCAACATGGTGAAAACCTGTCTCTATGACAAATACAAAAATTAGCTGGGCGTGGTGGTGCATGCCTGTAATCCCAGCTACTTGGGAGGCTGAGGCAGAAGAATTGCTTGAACCCGGAGGTGGAGATTGCAGTGAGCCGAGATCATGCCACTGCACTCCAGCCTGAGCAACAAGAGCAAAACTCCGTCTCAAAAAAAAAATTAAGTAATTAATTAAATAAAAGGCAAAAATGTTTCATTATCTTTTAATATTACTTGAAAATCTTGTTCAAGAGAGACAGCCAAATTTCACTGTTGCATTACTGTACTATTAATGTCAACCCCAATTTTTAATAAAACATTAAAGACAAATTTTTCCAATCTTAATCAGTTTGACCATAAGGTGAGATTTTCATAAACCTTTTATAGCCCTTTACAAATTTTTGTTTAAAAGCAGATCAGTGCTTTTGTTTCTATGTTCAATTTACTGAAAAACCAGAAAATACTACTTTAAATTTAGTCGAGGTGGTCATACTCAGAATTTGTTTTACAAGGTTTTTACAGGCCTTCCACAACTTGTTCAAACCTTTAGCTTATTCTTATCTAATTTAAAACAATCCTTTAACCCTTTAATCCTTCAGGCAAAAATTTACATTCCCATGCCTTATAATCTTTTACCAAATATACATTTCATTCTCCTCACACATCTTGCATATAAAACTATTTTTTCAGTAGTTTTAATCACATGTTGTAACGGTAACTCTTAACAACTTTTACTTTTGATGCATACATTTCCTTTCATGAATCCTTTCACAACTTAACATAGACCATCTATGTTGTGTGGATTTTCTAACTTATCCTAAATATCCCTCTTTTTAAACAACCAGTTATTTTACTTTAAGACAAGAATTACCCATACAAAATCCTTTCTTATATAAAATCTCTTTTCTTTATAACCTTCTTTGCATAGCTAGGAGGCATGGCTAATTCCACATGTCCCCAGGCCTTATCTATAATATAATGCTCCAAAGTAGGTAAATTGAACAATTTTTAAAAGCAGTTTTAATTTCCCAGAGATTACTAAAGTTACGTGAACTGAAATATTACAGTTTTTATTTTTCTGACAAAATATTTAAGGGCTTATTCTTAAAGTCAATTAATTAGAGCTGTTTTATATAAACATTACACACACAATGCACGTATAACTACACAGAAGATCCAGTAGTTGTAAGATTTTTCATTTGCCAGTTTTTAAATTTTTTTAAATTGGATTACTGGCTTTAGGGTAGAGTCCTTAGAAGAACAGGGCCAGGAAAGCATGCAGTTTCTAAGGCCTAATATAATAAGCAGGCACAGCTGGAAGGCAAACCAGGGGCCCCAAAATTAAAGGTCCCATTTTTATACCAGATCCTCGATCCCAAAAAGAACAGAGCCTTAGATTTTGGGTAGATCTATCCATTTCCAATTCCTGGGGTTCCATGAGGAAAACAGGTTTGTTTCCGCCCCCACCCCAAAACGGGGTCTTTTGCACCCCGTTTTTCCCCAGGAGTCCCAGGTTGTTAGAGCTTGAATATCTGCTTTTAATTAAGCTGACGTTTAACTATAGCGCTCTTTTAAAAAAAAAAAGTCCTTTTAAATCTTTTATTACCCAACTGACTAGGCCAAATGGCCAATTTCTATGCTCAGAAAAAGGAAAATTTAAGATAGTTCATGGAGGGAAAAAGAATCAACAAATGATAAAGGTCATGCAGATCTCAAACCAGAAAGTACTCATTCCCTAAGCCGGGAATTGAACCCTGAACCCAGGCTGCCATTGTGAAAAGAGAAACCACAGCCATGTGGTTACAAGGTCGAGCTCCCAAGGACATAACAGACCAGTTTTCTGGACCGTCTTGAACAGCAGGCTTATGGGGTCCTAGGCAGGCATTTTATCCTAAGGTACCCCTCTTAATGACAAAACAATACAGAAAGACGCAAAGCACACTAGATTCACTACAGCTTAAGACCAGCCTCAGAATTCTTTTTTTGTGTTAATGCTAACTTTATAGAGGAGATAAACAGTGACTTTTACAATTCGTTTGACCGGTTTGCACAGAGAGAGAGGCCAGAGTCTGACTGGTAAGTAGTTCTTACCATTTTGCTGGCAGGCCAGACTTCTGGGTTCCTTTTCCCTGAGAGGCCCTAGTGACCCTGCTTGCCACACTATAACCCCGGGGGCCAAGCTGCATCATAAAGGAAAATCATCTTTTTTGTTTCATGGATCCGCAGCAAAAACCTCTCAGTTTTGCAAGTTGCCACCCAAGGAGTTACATGGGGTGACTCAGTTAACATTTTTAATTCTGGCCAGAGGAATATATATGTGACTAAACCTAGAAATTAGTCACTCTGCTTAGCACCCAATATTGAACTGGCAGGACTCAAACTTGCCCTTGGTTGGACCCTGTCACCTTTATTCCATTTTTAACCAAGAAGGACTTTACTGAGGGGAGGACCTCTACCCCAATCCCTTCCTTTACTCAGGTAAAATGTACCCCATTACTTATCCAAAGTCAGCCAATTGGTGCTGCAGTCTATTTCCTTTGGATCGGGATAGTAACTAAGCTGAAAGATAAACATTTAATTTTTGGAGGCTCTCATTTGTAAATGCACTTCAATGCATTGTTGTTTATTCAGAACATTCTACCATAAGTTACCTTTAGTAAGATTTCATCGTTTTCTTTAAGACTTTGCTGCCTCCTGTGCCTAATGTATAAGCCAGAAGGAACTCAGTTTTTCAGAAATTAAGGATCCCATTTTTACATAAAATATTGGCTTTGCTCTCAGATTCCCTTGATTAACTTAGCCAATGATTTTTCCTACCTAAGTGGGCAAGAAAAGTGAAACAAAGGGATCAAACAAAAAAATCCTTGCAAATCTTTAATCGCCAAATTTTGTACCCCTAAAATACTACCATTTGCTGTCAGTTTCTTTCTGACCCAGTCAGATGTAAGAGGCCTCTAACTGGATCCAAGCCAGTTAATTACCAGATCAAATCCATTGCTGGACCCAGCCCAGTTTCCGTCGTGACTTCTAAACCCAGTTTGGATCAGAAATTTGCTCAAAGAAACTCAGAGAGTTCAAAATGCAAATCCGAGGAGCTCTGAAATCCGAGAGAGAACTTAACGCTTCCCAGCCACTCTGAGAGATCAGAGGGCGCAAGTGGATCCTGCGGGCACCTTACTTGTTCACTCAGCACTCCTGGGGGTCATTAGAAGCTGTACTTCAGACCCCACTTGTGACACCATTTGTTTAAACAAAAATGTCAGCTAAATTAAATTTAAAGGAGTCTAATTGAAAAATGAACAATTTGTGAATTGGGCAGCCTCCAGAATCACAGCAGATTCAGAGAGACTCCAGGGATGCCTTGTGGTCAGAACAAATTTATAGACAAAAAGATAAATAAATAAAGTGACATACAGAAATTGGAAGTGAGGTACAGAAACAGCTGGATTGGTTACAGTTCAGCATTTGCCTTATTTGCACACAGTTTGAACCCTCAGCAGTGTATGACTGGTTTGAAGTATGGCTGCTGGGATTGGCCAAGACTCAGTGATTGTTACAGGCGCATACTCCTAAGTTAGGTTTTCAATCTTGTCTATCTTATTAAGTTAGGTTACAGTTCATCCACAAGGACTCAAATAGAGAATTACAAAGTCCTTTTCAGGCCATATTTAGTTTGCTTTTTATATATATATATATACACACACACACACATACATACATACATATATATACACACACACATATATATATATATATAGAGAGAGAGAGAGAGAGGGAGAGAGGGATTAGAGAGAGAGAGCTTTGTATCCTACTTTTTTTCACCTAATGTTATATCTTATAAATGGATACAATTTTATCATTTGAATCCAGTTCCATCGTTGAATCTCAATTTAGAAAACTGGGATCCTGAACAATAATTTTCCTCTCTACCTTTCAGAGTTCTTAGTTGAGACAGACCCTTTTAACAAAGACAGATTACCAAGAGAAAAACAGAAGTTTATTAACATACATACCTCATGTGTGCATGGGATACCTAAGGGAAGATAAGTAAATCCCAAAGAGGTGGCTTTGAGTTCAGGCATAAATACCATGGAAGGGAAGGCTAGTTACGGGGAGATGCCCAGGAAAAGCATAGTAAACAAAGGTAAAGTTTGTTATGCAGATTTAAGTTAGTGCCTTCTCCATTTATAACAAAAGAGTTTCTAGTGATTGGGAGTCATCCTTCTCTTCCTGGTATAGAGAGGGAGACACCCCTGTAAATGGAGATTTCCTTTACAGATGTACATTTCTCTTACAAAAGGGTAGCTTTTCTTGTTTTCAGTACTATTCCTGTATTTGCAGTTTCTCCAAATAATCAGCTCAAAACAATTCTTCTGCCAAAGAGGCATGTTTTGGGGTGGCATGGCCTCCTACAGACATATTTTGGGATAGCATATCTTGAACCCCATCAATAGTTAAAGAAGTTATTCTTTATATTCTTTATATATTCTTTAACCAAATATATGATTCTATCTATATAAGATGTTCAGAATAGGCAAATATATAGAGATAGAGACTCAATACTGTATGGGACTGAAGGAGACGGAGGAATGTGGGGTGACTGCTAATAGCAATGGGGTTTCTTTTGGGGATGATGAAAATGTTTTAAAACCAATGGTGGTGATGGTTGCACAACTCTGGGAATATACTGCAAACCACAAAATTGTATACTTTAAACGGGTAAATTGTAAAACATGTGAATTATATCTCAGTAAAGCTGTTGAAAGAGAACAAGATTACTGCCTGAATCACTTTTTTCAACCATTCACTTGGAGTGTCAGCAGTGAATATTAATTTTCTTTTTCCTTTTCTTTTCCTGACAGGGATGAGGGTTAAAAACCTGATGTTAGCCTCTGGCAGGAGGAGGCAGTATACTACAATTATTAAAAGTTCAGGCTTGGGAATTGCCTCATCAGCTCCAGCATTGATAGCTATCTGACCTTGGGCAAATCTGTGCTTAATCTCTTCATTTCTCAGATTTTTTTTTTTTTCAGTTCCAAAATAGGGAATAATAGTACATATTTCATAGGTTGTTGGGAAAACTAAGTGAGATAATCCATTTAAAGTGCTGAGTACATAAGGAGACCCCCATCTCTACTAAAAATTAAAAAAAAAAAATTAGCCAGGTGTAGAGGCACGTGCCTGTAGTCCCAGCTACTTGGGAGACTGAGGTGGGAGGATCTCTTGATCCCAGGAGATTGAGGCTACAGTGAGCCATGGCTGTACCACTGCACTCCAGCCTGGGCAACATAGTGAGATCCTGTTACAAAAAAGTGCAGAGTACAGCCTCCTATAAATGGTGGCTGCTGTTAGCCTCCAGTCCGGAAAATAACCACTACTTCCAGCAGAAGGGCAAGGGTACGTGAGGGCAACTTCCTCCCCACAAAGTTCTGGAAATCTTCCAAGCCTTGCAGAGAAAAGTAAGCCACCTGTTTATAAATAATTCTATGCTTTGATCAGTTAACACTTCCTAGGAATAGTGACACCAATTGCATGTTTTAAGGGGCCATTGATACCTGTCTGAGTGATAATGACTTGCAAATAAATTGAGTTCTGTCTCCACTTTTGGGTTCCCTTGGTGTGGTTGGTTGGCTCGCTTACTCTGTGGGTCTTGCCTGGCTGCAGAGTAACTGGCAGTAGTTCAGCATAAGTCTGTTGTCTGTTCAAGTCAAGGCAAATGTATCTGCCTTGGGAGTGTGTAGTTGTGTGTCCATATATTCCCAATAGAAAGAAGAAATCAGTGCATAGAAGCAACTATGTTTATTGTTATGAAGCAGACTCCCTAGTTAGTAGAACTGCTTGGTGCCCAATTATAAGAAAAATAAAGAAGTTAAGTTAAATTTAAGAAACACATTAGGAAATATATTCCCACTTTAAAGTAAACGCTACTGAGATTCTTCACTCCCTTCCTACCTCCTCTTTTCCCTTCCCCTGCAGCTTTATCTTATCCTTCTCTTTCTTACTGGAGCCCCAGACCTCCTAACTGAACCACAGCACCAATAGATTATAGTCATTTAAAACCAGGTGGGCATGGTTTCCAAGCTGCCTGGTGGACTGGAGCATTGTTACAAAGCAAAGGGATTGAGCTTTAAATGGCTTAATAAAATTAACACTTTGTGATGTCTTCTTCCCCCTGCTCCAGCTCCTCTCTGCACTGACAGGAGACTTGATAATATACTCTTTGCCAAAAGCTTGAAGGGCTGATTACACAGCGAACCTGGAGAGGGAAGTGAAGCTGTCAGGACTCCCCCGTAGCAGCCACGCTTCAGGTTTCCAGTGCAGGATTGTATTTGACAGTTAATTTAGGAGCCGGGGTACCTAGATATAAAACTTTATTGTGATAATAGTGATAAAATCACCTAGATTTTTATTTAAGGGCCTGCTGCTCTCCTATCCCCCTCCTTCCTCTTTCCCTGTTAGTTCAAGTTCTCATTCAGTTAAAGAAATAAAATCAGATTTGATAAGGGAAAAAGGTGTTTTCTTTGATATTTTTAGACCAAACCTGCAGAATGCAACTCTCAGTCTACCTCAGATCTATATGTAGATGCTTATACATATATATAAATATAAAATTTGAGAACACTGCCTCTCTCCTGATTGACTGCATTTAGCCAAAGGGCAGAATTTGTCAGGTCTTTGCACCTACGAAGAGACATTTCATTCAACCCAGTGATTCAATGGATGTCCATCCCCTTGTTTAATGACTTTTGTTTACTTCTACAGCAGGTGAAATAGATTCTACCATGTCTCCCTACTTCCTAACTGAGCTCATTTAGTTAGACATTATAATCCCCTTTTACAAATGAAGAAACAAAGATTTAAGAGGTTAAGTGACTTGTTCAAGGTCACAGGGCTAAAGATGCTAGGAAATTGCCTTTTTGTGACGTCTATATAGAAGTTATTAACTTTTACCTTTAGAAGATGGATTGAGAATGGTATTCCAATGTAGTATTTGTTCAGACTTGGGGTAAAAGTTTACATTATGACATGCTTTTCTTTTTTTTTGGGGGGGGGGTTGGTGAAAGAGCACAAATACTGGAGTTAGATGACATGAGTCCATATACTTCAGTTTTATCTATAAAGGAGGACTAATCATATTTTTATTAATGAAGATCCTGAAAGTGAAAACTTGTAAGGAGGAGATAAGAAACAGTGGAAGATGATTTTGCGGTCTTAAATATATGTTAGCAACTGTAGTTAGTTAATGAGCACTGTGGTTCTTGGGTAAGCAGGTTGTTAGCTCCTTAAGGGAGTAGAGTAGGGTTTCAATCTACAAAGGAGAGAAAATACCATGAGAGGCAAGCTGTGAGATTGAGAAGCCAACTATGCCCATAGACTGACTTTGTGTAGGTACAGAGGAACAGAATGTGACCCATCCTTCTTTGTTTCTGTATCATTGAAGTAGACTGACTCTGAGATGTTGGGCAGTCAGATCTGATCAAATTAGAAAAGGCATTCATTTCTCCTTGACAGCTCGTGGCCATTTATTTGAAACTCAGGCAAGGAGCCTTGATATAGATATCTTTACTTTTCAATGCCTAGGATGAGTAAGAAAGTCTTTTGTATGTTCCCCTGGGAAATTAGATCTAAACTCCCCAGGGCATAGGCTCCCTCTTTTCTTTAGGAAAGCTCATTAGGGGCTCTTTTTCTGTGAGAGCTCAGTAGATACCATATGGGAGGCACACAATAAAAGTTCACAGTTATTGTTACCTCTAATGAGCAGAATGGTTCTGCTGATGGTTCTGTGTGCCCAGAGAGCACTAAGTGCTTTCCATGTATTATTTTGTGTTAAGTTTAGAAAAATATCTATGGGAATGTTGTTATTACCCTCATTTTACAAAGAAACTTTTTATGGAGAAACTTTCACCTTTCTGAGCTACAGAAGCAGGGAGTTAGCAGAACCAGTCCTCAAACCCCTTTCTCTACTACATCAAACTCCATATGCTGTACTGTTATGACCCTCTGTAGGAAAGAAGACTCAGCAAACATGAGAGCTACGTCTCAGTGCCCTTTCCTGAGTATTCATGGCGGTATGCAGTTGTTTTGGTGTTGTGTTTTTAATAAAATACAAATAACTGGCTTTATAGGGAAACTGCTTGAGAGAACTGGAGTGGAGATTGAGTCTTATTTAAGAATTGCTTTAATCTTCAGCAGATAAAATAGGCTTTCTTTGTATATTCAAGTCTAACTTATTTTAAGTCACGACTTAAAAATAGTATAAATTCTGTATAGTTGCCCCTCAAATTTTCAGTGTCACTTTCAACCTCCCACTTCCTACACGATAGTTCCCAAAGCAGAAGTTGTCTTTCTGGTTTATGCATAGGCTAAGGTGTTAAGAAAGCAGGAAAACAAGATGGAATAGAAGTTCTCACGCTTATTCTTGGTTGTTACAAGTCCTGGGTGTCTCTGGGGACACATTCTTCTAGTTTCACATTCCTATAGCAGGGGCCACCCAGAATTTGTTTGCTCAGAAGTTTGTGATTGCTTTCTTTATTGCCACCCTGGGGTCAAGCAAAGAAAGAAGCAACTTAAGAGCAAGCATTAGTATTGAGTAAAAGTGAAGCCACCATCCCCAGTGAACTGCTTTCTGTTGCATCCAATTCAGTGTCATGTCACTGGGTTACACATCAAGTTGTCATGGCAATAAAGTCATAGCAGCTGACAGCATGAACAAGCAGCCCTGGGAGGAAAGGATGCTTGGCGGCGATGCCACAGTTATAGTGGTTAGACATCCATCTCTCCCGTTAAGGGGTGCTTGACAGTCAACTGTGGCTGTGTCTCAGGTAACTGGGGAACACAGTTGCTGTCTACTTCACAGTTGATTAACTGATTCAATTCGAGTGTTTATTAGGCCCTTTAAAGTACAAAGCCTCTAGGAAATATGGTCCTGAGCATGTATTATTCTCTATGTGTATGTGTGTGTGTGTATACAAGGACATGTCTTCTGAAGAAGTACTCTGGCCACAAGTAGAGGAAGGATGGAGTAGTCTGACTGAGATAGGGGGTGTATTAGTCCATTCTTGCATTGTTATAAAGAACTACCTGAGACTGGGTAATTTATAAAGAAAAGAGGCTTAATTGGCTCACGGTTCTGCAGGCTGTACAGGAAAAATAGTGGCTTCTGGGGAGGCCTCAGAAAATTTTCAGTCAGTGAAAGTGAAGGGGAAGCAGGCATGTCATACGTGGCTGGAGCAGGAGGAAGAGAGAGGAAGGAAGTGCTGCCCATTTTTAAACCAGATCTTGTGAGAGCTCCCTCACTATGCAGTATCAAGAGGGATGGTGGTAAACCACTCATGAGAACTCCACCCTTATGATCCAGTCATCTCCCACGAGGCCCCACCTCCCACACTGTGGATTACAATTGAATGTGAGATTTGGGTAGAGACATAGATCCAAACAATATCCAAAAGCATTTGTGTCTGGGAGTCAAAGCTATAAGCCAAGAAAAAGACTATATAAGAGAAAGCTGAATTCCAAGCACCAAGGCAGAGGGAGTGAAGGGCACATATGATCACTAAGTTTGAAGGGGCCAAAGGTGGGATTTGAGATCAAGGTTAGAAAGCCAAGGATTCAAGGCCAAATGGAGATGAAAAGAGAGAGAAAGCTGGTCAAGAAAAAGTTGGAGGTAGAAGCAAGATACTAACCAGTGTCCTCAAATCACTCAAGAGTTCTTTGCGACTTTGAATTTTGTTTTAGCGAGGTAGTGGTGCAGGGGGCAGTGGGACTAGGTTAAAAGGTCTAGGTGGAGTGAGCAGGGGGTGCTAAAGTGGAGCCTTGAAGCATGGGTCTAGATGTCTAGCAGGGAGTATGTGGAAGGGAATACAAAGAAAAGAAGGGGATTTTCATGCATATGGGGCAACATCTCTGCAGCCATACTGGTGAAGGGACAGATGTGAGATGGCCTCTGACCTTCAGTCAGAATGTATTGCCCACCATTTTTTGCAGGGCTCTTAGTTAAGGTGTCATAATTTCTCCTTGAGGTAGTAGTAAGTCAAGAGACCTATTATCTGGTGGAGAAAATAAAACTTGGCTCCAGAGTTTGGAGCCTGATAACTGCCTAAATCATGGTGTCATTAAGGGGAATAGAGGAAGCAAGTCGACATTTGAAGGGAAGATGTAGGAGAATAATGTTGTGGTCAGAAAGCAGATTGTATAGTCAAACTACTTGGGTTCAAAATCTGCTACGTACTGTGTGCCTGAATTTGGGCAGGTTTCTTACCTCCCTACTTCAGTTTCTTCATCTGTAAATGGGTATAATAATACTAGCCACTCATGGCATCATCATAATGATTAATTGCAGTAATACACTTAAAGTGCTTAGAATAGTGTCTAATATGTGGGGCACTGAAAAAAAGTAGCGATGATAATGATGAGGAGGGGGAGGATTCAGTTTGAGGCTTGATGGCTTGGATAATAGAAATGCATCCGGGTAGAGAAGTACATCAGCCAAGAGCAACTGTGATACTGATTTCCTGTAGAGAAAACCTAGGCGTAGGAGCCATCCGTATGGAGGTATTAGTTGAATTTCCAAAGATGGAATGAAATTGTTAAGGAAGACTGTAGAGTAGTGCTTCTCAGTGGAAAGTGATTTTGCCCCCAGAGGGCAGTGTTTAAAGACCAAGGGTGTCAATATGCTGAATGCTACAGACAGGTCAGTGGTAAATAGACTTGGTGACTTGCAGTAGATGCCTTTGTGGTGGGGGAAAAACGGGTAGCAAGTGTTATGGTACCTTTTTTTAAAAAGCCTAGTGTCAAAGGTAGAAGTCAGCTCCCTATGATTTCATCTTCAACCTGACCAATCAGGACTCCTGACTCCCTGGTCCCCTATCTGCCAAGTTATCCTTAAAAAACCCCAGTCCTCCAATTTTCAAGGAGACTGATTTGAGTAATAATAAAACTCTGGTTTCCGGTTCAGCCAGCTCTGCATGCATTAAACTCTTTCTCTATTGTAATTCCCCCGTCTTAATAAATTGGCTCTATCTGGGCAGTAGGCATAGTGAACCCACTGGGCAGTCACAAAACTATGCCTCTGAGAACCAGGATTAGACCACTGGTAAGCAATTCAGAACAGAGGAAAGCACTAAGATAGAAGCAGAGGCCCCAAATATCAGTCAGTCAGTCACACCAACCAGCTGTGTGATTTTGGGCAAGTAACTGAATTTCTCAGAGCCTCATTTTTTTTAATTATAAAAAATGAAAAGCCAAACTCAGTTTCCTTTTATCTCTAACATAATACAACTGCATAGATTTTAGAGTCTTGAAGGAGTAATTCACCAATCCAGATTTGTTTCTAATCACATCTGTTGCACAAGAGTGGAGATTCAGGGCACTAGGAATCTAACTCAGTAGTAGTTAGGATGAGATAGCCAAAATAAGAAGTGAAGAAGATAATAGAATAATCTTGTCTTCTGACAATGCTCCTTAGCTATTTTGGATGCCATTATTTTCATGGGCTTAAATTGAAATGGGCTTTTAAAAACTTTGATTATTCTAGAAAGGGGGAGTCATATTGGGAAGGAAGGGTCTAGTATTAAATGGGAAGGCAGAGAATGAAAATGTTGACAAATCTGGGTGTCAGGTTTAAGCAGAATTATCTTTTCTGGTCCATTTGATGGTCACCCCAGCCCCAGATCTTCTGTAGGCTTCTCAGTGGCTACTTGGTTTTCTGTTTTAATTGTATTAGGTTGGTGTAAAGGTAATTGCAGTTTTTGCCAATGAAATGGCACCAACCTAATATTAACATTTTAAAATAGTTTTTTTAAAGAATGGTTTTATGTTAACAGAAAAATTGAATGGAAAATATAGAGAGTTTCCATGTACTCCTTCCTCACCCCACGTGCACAGCCTCCCCCACTATTATCATCCTGTACTAGAATAGTACATTTGTTATAATTGGTGAAGCTGTACTAACATATCATTAGCACCCAAAGTTTGTAGTTTGGATTAGGGTTCACTGTTGGTGTTGTATATTGTGTGGGTTTTGAAAAATGCATACACCATTAAAATATCATACAGAATAGTTTCACTGCCTTAAAAATCCTCTGTGCTATGCCTTTTTATTTTCCCTTCCTCCAAACCTCTGGCAACTGATCTTTTTACTGTCTCCACAGTTTTGCCTTTCCTGTAATGTCATGTAGTTGATTCCAAGCCTTTTAGATTGACTTCTTTCACATAGTAATGTACACTTAAGATTCTTTCATGTATGTTTATGACTTCATAGCTGTTTGTTTTTCTTGTGTTTTTTTTTTCCTGTTTGTTTTTTTGTTTGTTTTTTTTGGTGGGGGGGGGGATTAATATTCTATTGTCTGGATGTACCACAGTTGATTTATTATTTTACCTGCTGAAGGACATCTTGGCTGCTTCCAAGTTTTGGCAATTATGAATAAAAGTTGCTATAAACATCTGTGTGCAGGTTTTTATGTGGATATAAGTTTTCAGCTCATTTGGGTAAATACCAAGGAGCATGATTGCTAGGTTCTATGGTAAGAGTGTATTTAGGTTTGGAAGAACTGCCAAACTGTCTTCCAAGTGGCCTTACCATTTTGGATTCCCACCACAATGAATGAGATTTTCTGTCGTTCCACATCTTCGCCAGCATTTGGTCTTGTTAATGTTTTGACTTGGACCATTCTAATAGGTGTGTATGGAATCTCGTTGTTTTAATTTTTAATTTCCTAATATATGATATTGAGCATCTTTTCATATGCTTATTTGCCATCTGCATATCTTCTTAGTGAGGTGTCTGTTTTTTTGTTTTTTGTTTTTTTATACTTTAAGTTCTAGGGTACGTGTGCACAACGTGCAGGTTTGTTACATATGTATACATGTGCCATGTTGGTGTGCTGGACCCATTAACTCGTCATTTACATTAGGTATATCTCCTAATGCTATCTCTCCCGCTGCCCCTCCCCACAATAGGAAATGGTATGTGATGATCCCCTTCCTGTGTCCAAGTGATCTCATTGTTCAATTCCCACCTATGAGTGAGAACATGCGGTATTTGGTTTTCTGTTCTTGCGATAGTTTGCTGGGAATGATGGTTTCCAGCTGCATCCATGTCCCTACAAAGGACACGAACTCATCCTTTTTTTTTTTTTTTGGAGACGGAGTCTCGCTCTGCCACCCAGGCTGGAGTGCAGTGGCCGGATCTCAGCTCACTGCAAGCTCCGCCTCCCGGGTTTACGCCATTCTCCTGCCTCAGCCTCCCGAGTAGCTGGGACTACAGGCGCCCACCACCTCGCCCGGCTAGTTTTTTGTATTTTTTTAGTAGAGACGGGGTTTCACCGTGTTAGCCAGGATGGTCTCGATCTCCTGACCTCGTGATCCACCCGTCTCGGCCTCCCAAAGTGCTGGGATTACAGGCTTGAGCCACCGCGCCCAGCCCTCATCCTTTTTTATGGCTGCATAGTATTCCATGGTGTATATGTGCCACATTTTCTTAATCCAGTCTGTCACTGATGGAGATTTGGGTTGATTCCAAGTCTTTGCTATTGTGAATAGTGCCACAATAAACATACGTGTGCATGTGTCTTTATAGCAGCATGACTTATAATCCTTTGGGTATATCCCCAGTAATGGGATGGCTGGGTCAAATGGTACATCTAGTTCTAGATCCTTGAGGAATCGCCACACTGTTTTCCACAATGGTTGAACTAGTTTACAGTCCCACCAACAGTGTAAAAGTGTTCCTATTTCTCCACATCCTCTCCAGCACCTGTTGTTTCCTGATTTTTTTAATGATTGCCATTTTAACTGGTGTGAATGGTATCTCATTGTGATTTTGATTGCATTTCTCTGATGGTGAGTGATGATGAGCATTTTTTCATGTGTCTGTTGGCTGTATGAATGTCCTCTTTTGAGAAGTGTCTGTTCATATCCTATGCCCACTTTTTGATGGGGTTGTTTGTTTTTTTCTTGTAAATTTGATTGAGTTCTTTGTAGGTTCTGGATATTAGCCCTTTGTCAGATGTGTAGATTGCAAAAATTTTCTCCCATTCTGTAGGTTGCCTGTTCACTCTGATGGTAGTTTCTTTTGCTGTGCAGAAGCTCTTTAGTTTAATTAGATCCCATTTGTCAATTTTGGCTTTTGTTGCCGTTGCTTTTGGTGTTTTAGACATGAAGTCCTTGCCCATGCCTATGTCCTGAATGGTATTACCTAGGTTTTCTTCTAGGGTTTTTATGGTATTAGGTCTAACATTTAAGTCTCTAATCCGTCTTCAATTAGTTTTCGTATAAGGAGTAAGGAAAGGATCCAGTTTCATCTTTCTACTTATGGCTAGCCAAATTTCCCAGCATCATTTATTAAATAGGGAATCCTTTCCCCATTTCTTGTTTTTGTCAGGTTTGTCAAAGATCACATGACTGTAGATGTGTGGTATTATTTCTGAGGGCTCTATTCTGTTCCATTGGTCTATCTCCCTGTTTTGGCACCAGTACCATGCTGTTTTGGCTACTGTAGCCCTGTAGTATAGTTTGAAGTCAGGTAGCGTGATGCCTCCTGCTTTGTTCTTTTGGCTTAGGATTGTCTTGGCAATGTGGGGTCTTTTTTGGTTCCATATGAACTTTAAAGCAGTTTTTTCCAATTCTGTGAAGAAAGTCATTGATAGCTTAATGGGGCAGTATGGCCATTTTCACAATATTGATTCTTCCTATCCATGAGCATGATATGTTCTTCCTTCCATCTGTTTGTGTCCTCTTTTGTTTCACTGAGCAGTGGTTTGTAGTTCTCCTTGAAGAGGTCCTTCACATCCCTTGTAAGTTGGATTCCTAGGTATTTTATTCTCTTTGAAGCTATTGTGAATGGGAGTTCATTCATGATTTGGCTCTCTGTTTGTCTGTTACTGATGTATAAGAATGCTTGTGATTATTGCACATTGATTTTGTATCCTGAGACTTTGCTGAAGTTGCTTATCAGCTTAAGGAGATTTTGGGCTGAGATGATGGGGTTTTCTAAATATACAATCATGTCATCTGCAAACAGGGACAATTTGACTTCTTCTTTTCCTAACTGAATACCCTTGATTTCTTTCTCTTGCCTGATTGCCCTAGCCAGAACTTCCAACACTATGTTGAATAGGAATGGTGAGAGAGGGCATCCCTGTCTTGTGCCAGTTTTCAAAGGGAATGCTTCCAGTTTTTGCCCATTCAGTATGATATTGGCTGTGGGTTTGTCCTATATAGCTTTATTATTTTGAGATACGTTCCATCAATACCGAATTTATTGAGAGTTTTTAGCATGAAGGGCTATTGAATTTTGTCAGAGGCGTTTTCTGCATCTATTGAGATAATCATGTGGTTTTTGTCTTTGGTTCTGTTTATATGCTGGATTACATTTATTGATTCACGTATGTTGAACCAGCCTTGCATCCCAGGGATGAAGCCCACTTGATCATGGTGGATAAGCTTTTTGATGTGCTGCTGGATTCGGTTTGCCAGTATTTTATTGAGGATTTTTGCATCGACGTTCATCAGAGATATTGGTCTAAAATTCTCTTTTTTTGTTGTGTCTCTGTCAGGCTTTGGTATCAGGATGATGTTGGCCTCAAAATGAGTTAGGGAGGATTCCCTCTTTTTCTATTGATTGGAATAGTTTCAGAAGGAATGGTACCAACTCCTCCTTGTACCTCTGGTAGAATTCGGCTGTGAATCCTTCTGGTCCTGGACTTTTTTTGGTTGGTAGGCTATTAATTATTGCCTCAATTTCAGAGCCTGTTATTGGTCTATTCAGGGATTCAGCTTCTTCCTGGTTTAGTCTTGGGAGAGTGTAAGTGTCCAGGAAATTATCCATTTCTTCTAGGTTTTCTAATTTATTTGCATAGAGGTATTTATAGTATTCTCTGATGGCAGTTTGTATTTCTGTGGGATCGGTGGTGATATTCCCTTCATCCTTTTTTATTGCGTCTATTTGATTCTTCTCTCTTTTCTTCTTTATTAGTCTTGCTAGTGGTCTATCAATTTTGTTGATCTTTTCAAAAAACGAGCTCCTGGATTCATTGATTTTTTTGAAGGGATTTTTGTGTCTCTATCTCCTTCAGTTCTGCTCTGATCTTAGTTATTTCTTGCCTTCTGCTAGCTTTTGAATGTGTTTGCTCTTTCTTCTCTAGTTCTTTTAATTGTGATGTCAGGGTGTCAATTTTAGATCTTCCCTGCTTTCTCTTGTGGGCATTTAGTGCTATACATTTCCCTCTACACACTGCTTCAAATGTGTCCCAGAGATTCTGGTATGTTGTATCTTTGTTCTTATTTGTTTCAAAGAACATCTTTATTTCTGCCTTCATTTCATTATGTACCCAGTAGTCATTCAGGAGCAGGTTGTTCAGTTTCCATGTAGTGAGCGGTTTTGATTGAGTTTCTTAGTCCTGAGTTCTAGTTTGATTGCACTGTGGTCTGAGAGACAGTTTGTTATAATTTCTGTTCTCTTAACATTTGCTGAGGAGTGCTTTACTTCCAACTATGTGGTCAATTTTGGAATAAGTGCGATGTGGTGCTGAGAAGAATGTATATTCTGTTGATTTGGGGTGGAGAGTTCTGTAGATGTCTATTAGGTCCGCTTGGTGCAAAGTTAAGTTCCTGGATATCCTTGTTAATTTCTGTCTCGTTGATCTGTCTAATGTTGACAGTGGGGTGTTGAAGTCTCCCATTATTATTGTATGGGAGTCTAAGTCTCTTTGTAAGTCTCTAAGGACATGCTTTATGAATCTGAGTGCTCCTGTATTGGGTGCATATATATTTCGGATAGTTAGCTCTTCCTGATGAATTGATCTGTTTACGATTATGTAATGGCCTTCTTTGTCTCTTTTGATCTTTGATGGTTTAAAGTCTGTTTTATCAAGACTAGGATTGCAACCCCTGCTTTTTTTTTGTTTTCCATTTGTTTGGTAGATCTTCCTCCATCCCTTTATTTTGAGCCTATGTGTGTCTCTGCATGTGAGATGGTCTCCTGAATACAGCAAACTGATAGGTCTTGACTCTTGATCCAATTTGCCAATCTGTGTCTTTTAATTGGACCATTTAGTCCATTTACATTTAAGGTTAATATTGTTATGTGTGAACTTGATCTTGTCATTATGATATTAGCTGGTTATTTTGCTCGCTAGTTGATGCAGTTTCTTCCTAGCATTGATGGACTTTACATTTTGACATGTTTTTGCAATGACTGGTACCTGTTGTTCCTTTCCATGTTTAATGCTTCCTTCAGGATCTCTTGTAGGGCAGGCCTGGTGGTGACAAAATCTCTAAGCATTTGCTTGTCTGTAAAGGATTTTATTTCTCCTTCACTTGTGAAACTTAGTTTGGCTGGATATGAAATTCTGGGTTGAAAATTCTTTAAGAATGTTGAATATTGGCCCCCACTCTCTTCTGACTTGTAGAGTTTCTGCCGAGAGATCTGCTGTTAGTCTGATGGGCTTCCCTTTGTGGGTAACCCGACCTTTCTCTCTGGCTGCCCTTAACATTTTTTCCTTCATTTGAACTTTGGTGAATCTAACAATTATGTATCTTAGAGTTGCTCTTCTCAAGGAGTATCTTTGTGGCATTCTCTGTATTTCCTGAATTTGAATGTTGGCCTAGGTTACTAGGTTGGGGAACTTCTCCTGGATGATATCCTGCAGAGTGTTTTCCAACTTGGTTCCCTTTTCCCTGTCACTTTCAAGCACACCAATCAAATGTAGATTTGGTCTTTTCACATAATCGCATATTTCTTGGAGGCTTTGTTCATTTCTTTTTATTCTTTCTTCTCTACACTTCTCTTCTCGCTTCATTTCATTCATTTGATCTTCAATCTCTGATACTCTTTCTTCCAGTTGATCGAGTCGGTTACTGAAGCTTGTGCATTTGTCACGTAGTTCTTGTGTTATGGTTTTCATCTCTATCAGTTCTTTTAAGATCTTCTCTGCATTGATTATTCTAGTTATCCATTCATCCATTCTTTCTTCAAGGTTTTTAGTTTCTTTGCACTGGTTACGTAGTTCCTCCGTTAGCTCTGAGAATTTTGATCGACTGAAGCCTCCTTCTCTCAACTCGTCAAAGTCATTCTCTGTCCAGCTTTGTTCCATTGCTGGCGATGAGCTGCGTTCCTTTGGAGGGGGAGATGCTCTCTGATTTTTTGGATTTCCAGCTTTTCTGCCCTGCTTTTTCCCCATCTTTGTGGTTTTATCTGCCTTTGGTCTTTGACGATGGTGACGTACTGATGGGGTTTTGGTGTGGGTGGCCTTTCTGTTTGTTAGCTTTCCTTCTAACAGTCAGGACCCTCAGCTGTAGGTCTGTTGGAGTTTGCTTGAGGTCCACTCCAGACCCTGTTTGCCTGGGTATCAGCAGCGGAGGCTGCAGAAGATAGAATATTGCTGAACAGCGAGAGTTGCTGTCTGATTCTTACTCTGGAAGCTTTGTCTCAGGGGTGTACCCCACCGTGTGAGGTGTCAGTCTGCACCTAGTGGGGGATGTCTCCCAGTTAGGCTACTCAGGGGTCAGGGATCCACTTGAACAGGCAGTCTGTCCGTTCTCAGATCTCAACCTCCGTGCTGGGAGATCCACTGCTCTCTCCAAAGCTGTCAGACAGGGGCATTTCCTCTGCTGAGGTTTCTGCTGCTTTTTGTTTAGCTATGCCCTGTCCCCAGAGGAGGAGTCTACAGAGGCAGGAGGACCTTCTTGAGCTGTGGTGGGCTCCACCCAATTCAAGCTTTCTGGCGGCTTTGTTTACCTACTTAAGCCTCAGCAATGGCGGGCGCCCCTCCCCCAGCCTCGCTGCCTCCTTGCAGTTAGATCTCAGACTGCTGTGCTAGCAATGAGGGAGGCTCCATGGGCGTGGGACCCTCTGGGCCAGGTGTGGGATCGAATCTCCTGGTGTGCCATTTGCTAAGACCCTTGGTAAAGCGCAGTGTTAGGGTGGGAGTTACCCGATTTTCCAGGTGTTGTGTGTCTCAATTTCCTTTGGCTAGGAAAAGGAATTCCCTTCCCCCTTGCGCTTCCCAGGTGAGGTGATGCCTCGCCCTGCTTCAGCTCTCGCTGGTCGGGCTGTACCCATGGACCAGCGCCAACTGTCTGACACGCCCCAGTGAGATGAACCCGGTACCTCAGTTGAAAATGCAGAAATCACCTGTCTTCTGTGTTGCTCACGCTGGGAGCTGGAGGCTGGAGCTCTTCCTATTCGGCCATCTTGGGCGCGCCAGGTGTCTGTTTTTTAATCAGGTTGTTCATTTTCTTATTTTTGAGTTTTTATAGTTCTTAGTATATTTTAGATAACAGTCCATTTTCCTCATATAGATCTTGTACATATTTTGTTAGAATTATACTTAAGTATTTCATTTTTGGAGGTGCAAATGTAAATGGCATTATCTTTTTAACTTAAAATCCTGCTTGTTCACTGCTGGTCTGTAGGAAGGCGATTGACTTCTGTATATCGGTCTTCTATCCTGTAGTCTTGCTGTTGGTTCCAGGAGGTTTTTTCTTTTCTTTTTTCTTTTTTTTGGTGAATTCTTTCAGATTTTCTACATAGACAATCTTATCATCTGCAAAGATAGTTTTATTTCTTCTTTCCCAATCTGTATACCTTTTATTTCCTTTTCTTGACTTACTGCATAAAGTAGGATTTTCAGTACAGTGTTGAAAAGAAAAGGTTGAGAGGGGACATCCTTGCCTTGTTCCTCATCTTAGCAGGAAAGCCTTGAGTTTCTGACCATTAAGTATGATGTTGGCTGTAGGTAATTGTAGATGTTCTTTATTAAGTTGAGGAAGCTTCCCCCACCCCATTCCTAGTGTACTGAGAGTTTTTATAATAAATGAGTATTGAGTTTTGTGTATCTATTGTGATTTTTCCTCGTTAGCCTATTGATGTGGATAAATTATATTAGCTGATTTTTCAAATATTGAACCAGCCTTGCATACTTGGTATATATATCCCTCATTTATGTCATGGTATGTAATTCCTTTTTTTTTTTTATTTTGAGACAGAGTCTCGTGCTGTCACCCAGGCTGGAGTGCAGTGGCACCATCTCCACTCACTGCATCCTCCACCTCCCAGTTTCAAGCAATTCTTGGGCCTCAGCCTCCTGAGTAGCTGGGATTACGGGTGTGCACCAACACACCCAGTTAATTTTTGTATTTTTAGTAGAGGTGAGGTTTTACCATGTTGGCCAGGCTGGTCTCAAACTCCTGACCTCAGGTGATCTACCCACCTCAGCCTCCCAAAGTGCTGGTATTACAGGCATGAGCCACCACACTTGGCCTGTTACTCTTTTTATACATGGATTAATTTGACTTGCTAGTATTTTGTTGAGAATTTTTTTTTCTTTAAGCCACATTTCTTTTAAAAAATCGTTTTTGTTTTTTTTTTTTTTTGAGATGGAGTCTCGCTCTGTCGCCCAGGCTGGAGTGCAGTGGCCGGATCTCAGCTCACTGCAAGCTCCGCCTCCTGGGTTCACACCATTCTCCTGCCTCAGCCTCCCGAGTAGCTGGGACTACAGGCGCCCGCCACCTCGCCTGGCTACTTTTTTGTATTTTTTAGTAGAGACGGGGTTTCACCGTGTTAGCCAGGATGGTCTCGATCTCCTGACCTCATGATCCACCCGTCTCGGCCTCCCAAAGTGCTGGGATTACAGGCTTGAGCCACCGCGCCCGGCCTAAAAAATCGTTTTTAAAAAGTGTTACATGTTATTTCAGAAAATTTGAACTGAGAAGTAAAAAAGAGAAAAGTACTTGTAATTCTACCATTCACAGATAACCACTCTCCAACATGTTGGTATTTATTTTGGTCTTTTATAATGAAAATAATAACGGTAACAATAGCAATAGTAAATACCATTATATTATTTCATTGAGTGGATCCCTGAAGTAACTAAGTGGTTAACTGAGGTAGAGATCTAATAGTGCCCTGTTAACAAAGTGGAGGTGATGACAGAAGTGAAGATACAAATGACTGCTTTTGCCTGGAGGCTTCTGAAGAAGATGAGAAAGATAGCTTAATGAAGAGTTTAAATGTTCACTTCAGTCAACTTTTTTCCTTTCATTCTCACTCCATTGTAAAACCTGCTCATATCAGGCTTCTAATTAGGTCGCTGAGGATGACATCACTGAGAATGTTGGTAGTGGAATGCTGTTCAGAGTTTATGTCTACTGTGTTTCTAGGCTGGGAATAATTTTCTAAGCCTGGTGGGTGGGCAGTTGTTTTATTCACAAATAGTGGCTATTGCACCAATACACAAAAGACACAAGAAATAGGAGATCTTCCCATCCATTGAAAAAAACCATGACCTCCTTATTGGTGAAGTATTTCCCTTGCCTGCCCTCACTGGAGTCTGGCCTAAGTTTGGAAGGAGCTCTCTTGGAGTACAATGTAGGAATAAATGCTGAAGGCTAAACAGATTCCTTAACTTTGAACTTCCCAACTTGAAGTTTCCATAGACACTGGCAAGTGGGGAGGACACTGTGCTGTGGGAGTGTGGACAGCTTGTAGCATCTGAAAAAGTTCCATTTCCTGCTTTTTTGTTTTTCTATTTTAGAATAATGGCCTTTCAAATGAGGAAGAGGGAAGTGAAAAATGGATTTTTGGGGAGATATTTAGAGTCTTCAAACTATATTTCATGCAGTCTACAATTTTTAAAGTTATTTTTGGAGTAGTCTCCTTAACACCTTGCAGGAAATTTGGCTTGTAGGACTGTTACCAGAAAGGGGTCCTGATCCAGTCCCCAGAGAGGGTTCCTGGATCTTGCTCACAAAAGAATCCAGGGCAAGTCCATAGAGTGAAATGAAAGCAAGTTTATTAAGAAAGCAAAGGAATGAAAAAATGGCTACTCCATAGGCAGAGCAGCCCCAAGTGCTGCTGGTTGCCTATTTTTATGGTTATCTCTTAATCATATGCTAAGCAAGGGTTGGATTATTCATGCCTCCCCTTTTTAGACCATGTAGGGTAACTTCCTGACATTCCCATGGTTTTTGTAAACTGTCATGGTGCTGGTGGGACTGTAATGGTGAGGACCACCAGAGGCTACTCTCATCGCCATCCTGGTTTTAGTGGGATTTGGCCAGCTTCTTTACTGCAATCTGCTTTATCAGCAAGGTCTTTATGACCTGTATCTTGTGCCGACCTTTTATCTCATCCTAAGACTTAGAATGCCTAACCTTCTGGAAATGCAGCCCAGTAGGTCTCAGTATTATTTTACCCAGCCCCTATTCAAAATGAAGTAGCTTTGGTTCAGACGCCTGTGACAGAACAAATGTTTCTGAAATATTCAGTGTAGATTTGGATGCTTCTCTTTTGGGTAGCTTCCTGCTCCTAACCCTGACCATTATTCTCAGTTCATCTCAGCAATACTTTTGTGAAACAAATTTTTTTTCAATCTCTCTCTCTTTCTCTCTCTACCTCCGTCCCTCCCTCTGTTTCTGTTTACCTCCCTCCCCCCCTCCCTCCCTCCCCCCCTTCTCACTGTCTCTCCCTGTCCCTTCTCTCTCTCTCTCTCTCGATCTCCCTTCTTCTCTTTTTCTTCTTTCGACAGGGTCTTGTTTATAACTCACTGGAAATGATGAGTTGTAAAAGTACATTAGACTGGACCAGAGGAAAGTTTCTAAACCTAACTTTATTATCATACTTCTCTGTGGCTTTTTTCCCCCTTCACCTATAAAATTAGAAGGTTGAATTCAGATGTTCAATAGGTAGTTCTGACCATACAGTGGTCAAATTTTTCAAATTGCAGTGCTATGTTATAATTTCATTAAAATGCTATGTTTAATCATATTGCACTTCACCCTAATGCAACTGTAACAAAGATATATCAGCTTGATTGTAACTAATGCGCTAAAGGTTTTGATGTCTTAGGCTGGAAAATGCTTATGTGTTAATTAGAGAATGAGAGTGGGAAAAGGCATAAAGGTTTTATAGAGTGGATTATTTTTCCTTCAGTTTTCATTGGTGACCTGATCTGTATAAAATACAGTGTCATACTGAAAACCCTATGTAATAAAGCTATGGGAAATAGAGAATTTTAAAATCCATGACTTATTTACCTGCAGCAGTCTGGTCCACACCTTTACTAAGTGGGATGTCAGCTTCCTAACTCTGAACCACATGTGTATGTAAGGTCTAGTAAAATAGGTTGTGAGTCAGTTTTTATTAAGATATCCATTGTTAGTTACTTGTAGCCATTAAGAGAGTTTCTCAGGCATTCAGAAAAGTCCAACCCTTAGTGGAAATGTTTGGTTTCTGAGAGAAGGTCCTAGTTATTTAAGACTCAGTTTATTTCAGGAGTAAAGATCCGTTGATCAGTGATCACTGTAAAGCATAATAGTCCTAAAATACATATACTAAACATAAAAAGGAATTATATAAACACAAATCACAGTTCTCAATCTGATACAGAATTTGCGGGGACATTAAGAACGTTTAATACACCTTCCCATTTTCTCCAGCACCAGGGAGAGCACCTGCAGAGAGTGTATGAGGGCTTATGACACTTAGTCACTTGATGTGTGAGCAGATACATGTCATACAGGCCTTATTTTGCACTGATGTCCTTAGTGTTACAAAAGCTGCGTAAGGTATCAAGCTTCTTTCAATTTCTAAGAGGCTAATTAAAAATTACTTACTCTGCTACCCTCTCCTTTAGGCTTTCTCTTTCTCAGTCTCCTTTCTTAGGTTTTCCCAGTTTGACTTCCCTGCTGACAGGCTTTTACAGTGAACAGAGCACCAGACTGAGAACAAGAAGATTGGAGTCTTTCCCTCTTCTGCGGGTTTGCAACTATGTCCATTTCCTTATCTGTAAAAAGGAAGGAGTTCATTTAGATGACAACTATTTTCTCTTCTAGTTCTAAAATCCTCTATTGACTTTTCTTCTGCCTTTCTCCTTTCATCTACAGTTTACTTCTTCCCTGTTCCCTATCTCAGCTACACTCATAATATGCGTAGTTGTTTTAAAATACTCATAAACTAAACATGGTTGTGAGGAAACATCAGTAAATGCAGGTAAAATTTGGAGTTCAGAAGTTCTCATTTTGATAATTTCTCACTTCATTAGCCTTTCTTATGCCCTAAGCATAAATATAGCTAGCAGTTGTATTTTCTTTGGTTTGCAGTTATTATAAAATAAAACAATAATATATTTGCACCCATCATAGTAAAAGTTTAAAAGCTTGATATTATCCAGTATTGGTAAGGGTGTACGGAAGTGCTATACGTTGTGGTAGGAATGTAATCAATACATCTTTTTCAGAAGGCACCTTGGCAGTATGAAACAATATTTTTAGAGTATATGCCAATTTACTAAGTGGCTCTAAACGTCTTTAAAGAAACTTATATGCAGATATTAAGAGAGATACCCAAGGATGTTTATTGCTGTGTTGTTTATAATAGCAAAAATTTGGAAATATCCTGTACTTCCATTAAGAGAGGAATGGTTAAATAGGAGAAATACACACACACACAACCCTCCAGCTCCATATCATACAGATAGTAAAAATAATAGAATGAAGTTGATCTGTATGCACAAATATATCTTAAGTAGAAAAGACAACCATATTTTCACTATGATTCATTTATATAAAACCTACTTAATTATCTATATACATATATGTACATAACTTTATAGAAAAATGGCTGGGAGGATACATACCAACGTTAACAGTAATTGGGGCAGAGAGGAAGAATTTCATGTTTTGTTTTGTTTTGTTTTGAGATGGAGACTTGCTCTGTCACCCAGGTTGGAGTGCAGTGGCACAATCTGGGCTCACTGCAACCTCCGCCTTCTAGGTTCAAGCAATTCTCCTGTCTCAGCCTCCCAAGTAGCTGGGATTACAGGCACCCGCCACCATGCCCAGCATTTTTTTTTTTTTTTTTTTTTTTGTATTTTTAGTAGAAACGAGGTTTCATCATGTTGGCCAGGCTAGTTTCAAGCTCCTGACCTCAGGTGATCCACCCGCCTTGGCCTCCCAAAGTGTTAGGATTACATGCATGAGCCACTGCGCCTGGCCTCATTTTTTACTATATATGCTCATCATATATATTACTGAAAATGAACAAAACAAAAAGGAAAAAAGGATAAGAAATTACTCCCTGAAGAATGAAAAAGGCAAAAAGATTAGCAGGAAATTCATCAAAGATATTAGGGGAACATTGTTTTTAGAATATTCCCAAAACTTCAGGATCAGATAGGATCCATGGTATGTATTTTAACCGGGGCTGTGTAGTAATAACTCTGCCCTTTTGTTTCTCTGTGTGTTCAACTTATTCTTCTTATTTGCCTCTGTTCTACAGGTAACTCGGGACCAAATGAAGATGTTTATACAGCAGGAATTTAAGAAAGTTCAGAAAGTGATTGCCGATGAGGAGCAGAAGGCCCTTCATCTAGTGGACATCCAGGAGGCAATGGCCACAGCTCATGTGACTGAGATACTGGCAGACATCCAATCCCACATGGATAGGTTGATGACCCAGATGGCCCAAGCCAAGGAACAACTTGATACCTCTAATGAATCAGCTGAGCCAAAGGCAGAGGTAAAGGAAAAGCCCGTAATGTTTAGTAGCAAGAGAAATAGGAGGAAACTGATGCCATATTTGTTAGACCCCATGTGGTCGCTGAACATGAATGAATTGAAATCTAGGTAGGGTGTAAGTGTTTCACATGGTGTATAAACCAGTATGGAAGAACTGGCCACTAGTTTACCCAGTGGCTGGGCTTACCAAATTATTTATCCATCATTACTTTAAGGCGTATAGTCAGTGGGGGCAGATACTAATCACAAGGAAGGAAGCCAAAAATTACAACTAGAGAAGAGGGCAAGCAACAGACCCCAAGTTGTGAAATGAGCCTTTAAAGTCATCATAGACCTGAGCTGAATGAGAACAAATCATGAAGTAGAGCATAAAGCAGGCCAGAAGGAAAGATTTTAGACTTACTTTATACATAGTGAAAAGGTATCTCAAGCTGGTTGTTATATGGAGTCAGCTTCATAAATTGGAGGCATAACTACTGGATTAAGAATGACATGTACACTAGGTCATTGTAAGATTTTTAAAAAAAATACTACGAATGAAAGACATGAGGTAAATGTTGAATCACTATACAAATGTTAGTTGTCATATTCATTGTTTTATAACAGGAATAAAAGGGTCTTCAGCATTTTGCCAAACAACATATTTAGGCATTTTGAATCTACTTTGAAAAAAATTATTTAAGGTAGCCATTAAAAAAAAAAAATGCTGGGCTCAGTGGCTCACACTTTAATCCCAACACTTTGGGAGGCTGGGATGGAAGGATTGCTTGAGTCCAGGAGTTTGAGACCAGCCTGGGCAACATAGTGAGACCCTGTGTCTACAAAATAAGAATTAGCAGACATGGTGTCACCTGCCTGTAGTCCCAGCTACTCAGGAGGCTGAGGTAGGAAGATTACTTGAGCCCCAGAGGTTGAGGCTGCAGTGAGTTGTGATTGTGCCATTCCACTCCACCCTGTGTGATGGAGTAAGATCCTGTCTCAAAAAAAAAAAATTATGTTTCAACCACTAGAGAGAGGCTACTATTAATCAGATTTCACAGCATTATGTTGACAATTCTAGTGAAAATAATGCCAGATAGGTTTAGGGTAGGTCCTTCTAGAAGAAAACCTAGGAGCATCCTGTGGACTTTCTAGGACTGTTGATTACTCAGCAAGCCCAGCCTTAACTGGAAGTCTTGCCTTGGCTCGAGAGAGCCTGGCCACAGAATAAACTGGCCAGTAGAAGAGCCAAAGTAAACCAGGAGGCAGGTATTTCCAAGCTATCCTGACAGAAAATGTAAGAAACCATTAAAAGGTGTCTGCTATACCCATCCAAGGCTTTTGATTAATTTTCATCAATGTGTGAAAAGAATAACTCTTCCTCTTTTCATTTTATTCTCCCCATAATTGAGAAATTATGTGCCTAAATAAGTTTCTAGATTGGCAAGAGAGCACTTTATATTCATCATTTCATTTAATCCTTATGTCAGCATTCATTAACTCCATTTTACAAATGGGATATTTGAGATGCAGAGAACTGCAGGGATACTAACCCAATGTCATTTAGTCAGTAGAAAATAGAGCCACAGTTTAGATTTAAGTCTGTCCTATTTCAGTGCCTGTGCTTTCCCCCTACTATATGACATATGCTAAGCATCCCATCTGTATCTGTGGGAAAAATGAGAAGAATCCATGTTCTAGACAGCTTTGCATACCTTTACAATGTCCAGATGGTCAGTTTGTGTCTTAATAAACAAAAGATTCAACTAGAGTTAATTCAAGGGATCAACAGCATAACTCTGTCCACAATTCTCATCAAGTTCGACCCCTTCATTTATTCTGTTTGTTGATTAGGTTGTTATTTGAAAACAAAAGTTTAATTTCGGCTGGGCATGGTGGCTCATGCCTGTAATCCCAGCACTTTGGGAGGCCGAGGTAGGTGGATCACCTGAGGTCAGGAGTTTAAGCCTGCCCTGGCCAACATGGTGAAACCCTGTCTGTACTAAAACTGCAAAAATTAGCTGGGTGTGGTGGCGAGCATTTGTAGTCCCAGCTACTTGGGAGGCTGAGGCCGAAGAATCACTTGAACCCAGGAGGCAGAGGTTGCAGTGAGCCTAGACTGTGGCCACTGCAGCCCAGCCTGGGAGACAGAGTGGCACTACATCTCAAAAACAAAAAAAAAAAAGTTTAATTTTGAGGTTTATTCTTCTCTTTTATTTTCATTTTAATCTATGAATTTAGTCCTTCTCTGACCTTCGCTGTCCTTTAAGCACCTCAACGGTACTATGCTTGTTAACTCTGATGAAATTACTCTTAAAGGGATGCAAGAGCTGACAAGGCTTAAGGACCAGGTTACAGACAAAATGAGCTATTAAAAATAGAGATAGCGTTCAGCCACTAGAGTAGAGTGTTTACAAAGAGCTGTTATTATTTAATAGCCTCTTGTTCCAGTTAATCTGGTAAGTTATTGGTGAGAGCAAATATCCAGTACCTGTCTTTCACTCATCAGAGGAATTATGTTATTTTTATGGTGTAGAATTTATCAAAAATCACCTGCATTTTGAATTCAGCCAAAAGACCCCCCCAATATTTTATTATAAAAATTTTTAAACATATAGCACAGTTGAAAGGATTTTACAGATTATGCCTATGTACCTACCACCTAGATTCTCCTATTAACATTTTGCCATACTTGCTTCATTACATATCTAGTCATCTTTTCAACCTTCCACTCACCAATCTATTTTATTTTTGGCATATTTAAAGCAAATTGTACTTTCTGCTTCTGAGCATGATGGAGTAAACATACTCTGTTTTACTCCTTTCACTTATTACAGTAGAAATCTCTGGGCAAAAATACTGAAATCATCACCAAAAGACTCTTGCAGGTGGAGAAAAGATGGCATACTGATCAGGGACCTTGGGATTTGAGGGAATACAAGGCAGTGAATTCTCTGGGGTTTTCTTTACTTCCTGTATATCCTAGCCAGGTGTCCTACAAACTGGAAACACTAATACACGCAGACAAAAAAAAAAAAAAAGGAAAAGAAAGAAAAAAACCAAGAAAGGCTTGCTTCGGGAGGCAAACATCATGAAAAAAGTGGCACTGCTCCTCAACCCCAATTGGCACTGCAGCAGTGGAGCCAGTGAGTGAAACTAACTCATTTTATATATGCCCTATGTTAATGAGGTATCTTTCTCTATGGAACCTGTGGGTGAAACTTTTGCTTCTACCTTTGGCCCTGCTCCTCTCAGTAATCAGTGGTACCCATCTCCCATGCATCTGTGGGTAGAACTCTGACTTCCAACCTACCCTGCAGTAATGGTACAGAGGAAGTAGTACCTCTTTGTTTTGGAGACTGTAGATAGAGCTCTAACTCCTCCCTCTCACCCTTGCATTAAACTAGGCTATGCACTTCCCCAGCTGAATCAGTTATTGGAATTTTATCTTTCACTCTTGCCCTGTAGTAATGATTTGGTTTCCCTCCTCCTCCCCAACTAGCTCTGCGAAGAATGTAGAATGGAGTCCTATCATCTGAGTGGGACAGACAAGAATAGCACTGTAGAGGCTTTATAAACTTAAGGTGACATGTGAACCATAGTTCACAGAAAGGATCCAGGACATGCATTCTGAATCTAAACAGGTTGACTGCTAAAATAGAAGATTTAAATAGGAACTAGATTTTTATAATACAACTCATCGTGTCCAGGATACAGACCAAAGAACCAATAAAAATCTCAATTCTGTAAGGCCGAGGCAAGAGGATCGTTTGAACCCAGGAGGTCGAGGCTGCAGCCATCTGTGTTTACACCACTGTACTCCAGTATGGGTGACAGTGCAAGATCCTGTCTTAAAAAATAAAATAAAATGAAAATCCCAATTCTAAGGAGAAAACAGAATTGATGTATGCCAACTCTACAATGGCATAGATGTTGGAATTATCAGACAAAGATTTTAAAACTGCTCTTGTAAGAATGTTTCAGTGAGCAATTACAAGCACTCTGGAAATAAATGAAAACCTCAATAAAGAAATAAAAATATTAAAAAGTACCAAATTAAAATTTTGGAACTGAAAAATATAGTAACTGACACCAGAAATTCACTGGATGGGCTCAATGGCAAATTGAAGGAAAGATCTGGTGAATTTGAAGATAGATTGATACTGATCAAATCTAAACAACAACAACAAACATGGAAAAATAATCGAACTGAGCTTCAGGGACTTATAGGACAATAATGAAAGATACATGACACCAGTGTCAAGGGGGGAAAAAGGAATGTGGAGCTGAAAAAATAGTTTGAAGTAATAGTATCTTAAAATGTCTAAAATTTGGCTGAAAGACATAAGCCTACAGATTTAAGAAGCAGAGTGAACCAAAGCAAGATAAACTAAGAAATTCATACCGAGACACATCAGAGATAAACTTCTGAAAACTAACGGCAAAGAAAAAAAATCTTGAAAGCAGAGTAGCTAAAGAGAAATGACACATTAGCTCTGCAGAACAGGAGTATGAATGAACATATGTCTCCATTTATAAGTCAGTTTTTACATGTTCTCAGAAACGGTTCATGGTTTTCATTTAAAGGTATTAATGGCTTTTATTAAATTTATTCCTAGTTATTTAATATTTTCAATACTATTGAAAATAGAATTGTTTTTAAATTTTATTTTTCAGCTTATGTTAGTATATAAAAAATTGGTTTTTATATATTAACCTTATATCTTGTAACCTTGTCAGATTCACCTATTAGTTATAATAGTGGCTTTATAGATTCTTTAGGATTTTCTGTATCAGCAATTATGTCATCTACAAATAGAGACAGTTTTACTTCTTTGTTTCTAATCTTTATGCTTTTTATTTCTTCGTCTTGTCTTATTGCCATGGCTACAACCTCCAGTGCAATGTCTAACATAAGTGGTAAAAGTGGACATCCTTGCCTTGTTCGTAACCTTAGAAGGAAGGGATTCAGTATGTTACTATTAAGTATGATGTTTTTTGTAGATGCCTTTTATCAGATTGAGGAAGTGCCTTTCTATTACTAATGTGCTGAGGGCTTTTATACAAACTGATGTTGACTTTTGTGAGATATGTCTTCTGTATCTCTTGAAATGATCATATGCATTTTTTTTCACTATTCTATTGTAATGGTTAATCATGTTGGTTAATTTTACAATATTAACCAACCTTGCATTTCTGAGATAAACTCCCATTTGGCCATGATGTATAATCTGGATTCAGTTTGCTTATGTTTTGTTCAGGAGTTTTGTGTCTTTGTTCATAAGGGATATTGGTCTGTATATTTTTATAATGCCATTGTCAGGTTTGGGTATTAGGGTTATGTTGGCCTCATAAAACAAACTGAGAAGTAGTCTCTTCTCCTTTATTTTTTTTCTCACTCTTTGTGGAATTTACTTACATCATTTTATAAAACTCTTCACTAAAGCTAAGTATTAAAAAATGGTGTGTCTTTATTTATATGTCATGTGAGCATTTTTGTCTTTTGTCCAGTTTGGGTTGCAATAAGTAACCCAACTTTGCAACTTTGGTAGTGAGTTGCAATAAGCTAATATTGGGAAAAGTATGTTCAGATGGATAAACCATTAAAAATGATACATGCATATGATAACTATTTATTTTAAACTTGAAACATATGTTCGTACTTTTTTTTATTCCAAGGCAAGGCCTTTGAAAATATGGGTTTGCTAATTAGAGTTAAATGTCATGTTTCTGGCGTAAACCACACCCATTTTGCACCATTTATAAGGTCCAATTTCAGACTCTGTAGTGAGGGTGATACCATTCAAAGCAAGCTGAATGCAGAATCTTAGTTCTTGTAACTTATTGTTTCTAGTATTTTGCTTGTGTTTCACCTACACCAAAATTGACAACAATTTTTAAGTAATTCATCTTTATCAGTACTGTGGATGCATTCAACTTAGTTTTTATGTGAGCAGGTTATCTCTCTTGCATTCACTTTTTGTTATTTAGTTAAATGTGACATCATTACAAGTTCATATAAACAGCCTTGTTTGATTCTTGGTGAACAACATTTCCATTGGTAGAGGTAGAAATGGGAGGTTGCACAAGAGTGCAGTCTGCCCAATCAAGAGCATTTGTGATATCTTAATTAGGGATTTGAGAGCAGTGCTTAATCTAACAAGTCATTTAAATGGAAGTTGGTATTTAATAGACTGTCACTTCTGATATTCTCTGAAACCAGAATTTGCTCATAATAGGAGAAGAAATTAATCTTAAACCTTACCCATATCTTGAGTAATTATTTACTATGAGCCTTGTGCTGTGTTCGGTGCAGTGAATACAGAAATGAGCAAAATACAAGCTTCTATTTTCAAGGAGTTGAAATCCAAAGAGGGAGGCACTGTTTGATGTTGTCATTGTCAGTTTTCTTCTCTAAGTACTAGTGTAGAGTGGCGAACCCTACAGATGTGGGGGAAAGGAGGATTAACTTATTCAAGATGTTAGTGAAGAAGTTTCTGAGTAAGGCTTGATCTTAAAGGATAGATAGGAATTAGCTAGGTTTTTAGAATAGGGATGTACATTTCAGGTAGCAGGAACATCACATGCACATCTTTTACTAGCAAGATTAGCAATTCTCTCTGTGCCAGCCTATCCAAAACGGCCTTATAATTCATATATGTGTGTATATTCTTGCTTTGTAACAGTGACCATTGTTTCTGAAAAGAAGCATACATCTATAAGCAGTAGAATTGGATGAACATATAGCAAAACTTTGTGTCCCATCTTTTCTGTCCTTCCCTACTCTCCCCTAGAAATGTTATTAATTAACAATTCAGGGAAAGTAAAAATAATGGCTGCCATTTGTTGAATGATTACAAGGTACTAGACGCTTGCTTAGTTTTTACACAGATTTTCTCATTTATTTTAATCCATATGGTGACCCTTTGAGGTAAGAACTAGGATCTTTATGTGCAGATGGAGAAACTGAACCTTGGAGAAGTAGATTGCCAAAAGCTGCACTGTTGGGATTCATGAACCAGAATTTGAGACCATGTTTTTATATTATAACTGGGAAACCCTGTCTCTTAATCATTACACCAAAGTATGTGATCGTGAGGAGGACTTGCTCTAAATTGTGGGAGAAAGTTTAGATATTTTTTCCATAAAGTTCTCTTAGACAATTAGGGTTAAACATCCAAAAATCATAGAAAAATTTGTGTTGGGATTTAATTGTGTCATTCATAGTTATGTAACTCATATTAAATTTAAATTATATAACTTTTTAATGGATATATTATAGTTCCCATGAGACATACCAGATGATAAAAATGCGAAGAAATTATCTACCATCCCTATACCCTCCCTCTACCACTCGCCCTACTTCCCTCTAGTTGGAGTGTGGATGATTAACGCCCTTCCCACTATTGCAGATGCTTAACAGTCTGCCAAAAATGCCCTTCTTATTCGACCTCAAATGGCTAGTCTGATTTAAATCACCTTTCTGGCTGCAGCTGTGCTTTACAGGCTTTCACCCTGGCAGTCTCCCTTTACCTCAGTCACGCTCAACCCCACATTGCCCTCAGTTCCAACCTTATACCACTCCCAGCACCCTGCCCAAAACACACACGTGCACATCCCCATTCTCCAGTTTCACAGAACTCAAGGTTCCTTGAACAAGACATTTTTAGAAACTTCCCTTTGCTCTTGCTAGTTTAGTGTCCTTCCCACTTTTCTCTGTTGTCATCCTGGGAAAATACTATTTATCCCTCAAAGTGGCAATATCAATGTTACCTTCTGCATGTGAAGCTTTTCCCACCTTCTCCAGCAGAGGCAGTGTTCATAACTTCCCTGTTGATTCTCATATTATTCTGTTTATGTCTTTGGTATTGTTCATAACACATTTACTAATAGTTCATTTTCTTTCTGCCTGTTTCTCGTACTCCTGATTCGAAAATCCTAGAAGGTTAGAGCATTATGGGTGATTGTTTTTCCTTAGTTAGCATATACATAGTAGCTTCTTAATGAATCTTACTGAATTGTTACTGATACTGATAAATAGCCTTTATTAAATACATCCTGTGTCACAGACACTGTGTTTGATGATTATAAGCATTATTGCATTTAATCCTCATACTTATCCTATGATACAGAGACAGTTATTACCTCATTTTACAAATTAGGAAATTGAAGTTAAGAAAGGCAAAATAACAAGAGTAGGCTAATACAGCAGTAAAGTGACAGGGTTAAGACTTGAACCCAGAACATCTGACTTGAGAGCTCATTCTGCCTTATACCAGTAGGAACCATTTATTCATTCATTCATTCGTTCTCCAAGGAGTACAACCAGAATGTACATTCTCTATTAAGACTACCCCTCAATGGCTAAAAAGAAGGATATAAAAGATATGCTGACACTAAAAGGATGAGTGAGGTCCCTTGGGAAAGGCTTGAGAGTTATTTGAAAAATCTCATTTGATCACAGAAGGAAGCTCAAAGGAATCTGCTGTGATCACTTCTGATAAAGTTAGGTTGAGAGAATGCCATACCTGGAAAAACAATGTTCACACATTGTTTTTCAGAAGTGGACAAGAAAAAGAGAAGAGCCATTCTTTGGTGGAAGAATGATATGGATCATCAAATGCCAGAACTAACCACTTACAGAGGAGAAGACCAAAGTCCAGATTAATTAATGTTTGCCCAAGGACACATAACTAATAAGTAACAGAGCTTGGACTAGAATCCCAATTTCCTGAGTCCCAGTTCAATGCCCTTTATACCACAGTGTTCTTTACATTAGAATTGCAGTGTTCATGTTTGATGAAAAATGCTAGAACAAGGCAGAAATGAGTCTTTGAAGGAAACAGCTTGATGCTTTTGGAACTGGCTAGCTTTTGCCTAAGACCTGCCTCTATTTTGGGTTTCTCACTTTGCTAAGAACTAAATACTGCCAGCCATACAAATAAAAAGGCAAGGCTATTATTTAGGCCTCCTAGGTCTGTGCATTCACTTCTCTGCTCTGCTTGTCAGGGCAAATTATCAGTTCATCTCCACTGGGCAGTTTGAACATAGAATTATATTAGCTCTTGTCTTATACTTTAGATGTCTGTTGGTTTGTCTCTGTTACAATAAATGTACAGTACATGCATTCAGGTTGGGAGAGGGGAGGGAAAAGAAGGAGATCTGACTCTCTCTGTAACAACAGTGATTTCTAATACTGTTTCTTTCTGTTTGTCTTTCAGGGCGATGAGGAAGGACCCAGGTGAGATCACATTATTGTTGCTTGTCTTTTCTCATAATTGAAGTAGAGTGACATTTGTGGCCTTTAGTGCTCCATGAAATATGGACAGCCAAGGAATAGCACAGAAAAGGGATCTCTATCTTAAGCCTAGGATTTGAAGATCTTGTTTTGTAAGACTCCCATCTTCCTCTCATCTGTGTCATTTCCTGCCTGTAACTTTCAGATAAAGGTAGACTTTAAGGTATATAATGACAGTAACTTTGCTGTATTCTTTTGTACATTCAGAATACCTTGTTAAGAAGAATAGGCACTACATTTAAATGGTAATGTAGTATCATTATGGTAATGGTAATGGTATCAGGTGGACTGACTAGATAAATTTTTGTATTGTTCTTTCTTGATTGGAATTGGATTGATTTTTTTAATGGCCTGTAGATCTAGTATTCTTTATTTCTGACCTATAATATCTTTGTATCTGACCCAAGACACCTATATGATGAATCCTAGGGTACAGGTATACAAAACTTTGTTTAGGAAAAAAATGTTCTTTGTGCTTCTGTATTGCCATAGTTGAATACAGTGCATTTTATTATTGTCTCAGCCTTGCAGTGAACCTGGACTGTGGTTTACTTACCCTTCCTGTCATTCTCCTTAAGCAGTGAAAACAGACTCCAGGAAAAGCTACAACTGTGTCATCAACACATTTGAGGCATATTTGTACAAAGTAAAATGCAATGTCCACATGGGTCCCATCTGTCACATAGAATCAAGGGTTGTTAAGGCTGGGAAGTATCAGAATGGTCATCCAGGCCACTGCTATTCAAACTGTATTTTTAGCAGAAGCACCCTTTTTTCAAATGGACTTTAAGCAGAACCTCAATGTGTGAAAAACAATTTTTTTCTGGTTAAAGTTGGGGCAGTATTCATTGAACCTTCTCTCTTCATCACAATATACCCTGAGGAGCTTCTGCAGAGACCTAGGGTTCCTCAGAACTCAGTTTGAAAATCACTATCAAGTCCCTCATTAAAAGAAGCTAAATGAATTGTCAAAGGTTACCTTACTGGAATCAGGATTTGACCCTTCTTTGTTATTTTGTTTGTTTGTGTGTTTGCTTTTTACAAACCAACAAAAACAGTTTCCTCTCTTTTTTTGTTTTCCCTCCCCATATCCTGAACCTCTTTCTTAGCACCAAATGTTGTACCACATCTGCATCTCTTGATGTGTTCTTCCCTTGGAAATTATAGTTTTTAACATCTGCTCTGGAACAACAAGATCTTGTCTGTCTCCTTGTCTGCTATGGCTAAAGCCACAGGCACCCAACTTTAAAAGACATAGGCACCTTGCTTTAAACCTACAGGGTTTCAGGGAACCACTTCAGACTCCATCTTTCAACCATTCTCAGGAACAGGCTCTTCTGTGTTGTGGTACTTTTCCTTCCTTCCTCACTCTTCACTCCCTTCCTTTTGCTCATTTAATGTGTATTCGTGACCTGCTGTGTGTCTGGCACTGTGCTACATCCTGAATATATCATGGTGACTAAAGCAGCCATAGTTCCTACTCTCGTAGATCCTAAGTGTAGTGGAAGAGGCGAACATGTAACTGGGCAATTTTACAGTAGGGAATGTGTTCTGATAAGTTTAGGCTATTTTAGGAAGGGCTCCTAAGTTAGTCTTGGAGGATAAGGGGAGGCTTACCAGAAAAGGGTATATATAAACAGAGATCTGAAAGGTTGGAGCAGGGGTTGGTTGTTCTAGGTAAACAAATTGTGTGCCAGTTCCAGACAAGAGAGGAGTGGAAGAAAGACAACAGAGCCCAGATCATTTAGGGCCTTGTAGACCTTCTTAAGGCATTTGAGCACTATACTGAAGGCCATGGGAAGCTGTTAAAGAATTTTAAACAGGAATTAATGAACAGATTTGCATTTTAGAAGTGTCTCCTACCTACGGAATGGAAAATGAATTGGAGGTGGACCAAGATCCTGGGAGACTTCCAGGCACAGTGACGCACATCTATAATTCCAGCTACTCAGAAGGCTGAGGTGGGAAGATTGCTTGAACCCAAGAGTTCAAGAGCAGCCTGGGCAACATTATGAGACTCTGTCTCTAAAAATACGTAAATAAAAAATAAATGTTAAAAATTGAGGCCGGGCACAGTGGCTCATGCCTGTAGTCCCAGGACTTTAGGAGGCCGTGACAGGTGGATCACCTGAGGTCAGGAATTTGAGACCAGCCTGACCAACATGGTGAAACCCTATCTTTACCAAAAATACAAAAATTAGCCAGGCATGGTGGTGCACACCTGTAATCCCAGCTACTCGGGAGGCTAAGGCAGGAGAATTGCCTGAACCTGGGAGGCAGAGGTTGCAGTGAGCCAGGATCGTGCCATTGCATTCCAGCCTGGGCAACAAGAGCCAGACTCAAAAAACCAAAAAATTGAAAAATAAGAAAAGAGCCTGGGAGACTAGTTAGACTAGGTTATCAATGATGGGAGCCTAAATCAATATCTTCTAGTTATTGGTTAGGTTTTTATCATTTTGCACAGACCTTTGGTTTAGATGCACTTTAACCTATCTCCTTGGCCCTCCACCTTTTCTGTCAAGATTAGCTCTAACTCCTTAAAATCCAGTCCAGTCAGAGCCCTAGACTTACTTTCCCAGAAAAAGAGTTCAAACAAGACCATGATAAAGAAAATACCTTGGCAGAGGTAATGTGCAGGCTCCACAGGATAGCAGTGGCATTTGTGTCTTGGGAGAGCTGGATTAGGATGAACACACTCATCTTTATAGTCACATGCCAGAGGCACATTGATTAGAAGAATACAGGGACCGTATGAAGATATTAACTCCCTTTAAATATACTGTTCAGTGTGAGATTCTGGCTTTAGAGTTTAATTGCGGATACCTTTGTATCATTTTGACAAGATAATGGAAAGGCATAGAGTTTCTTTACTTGCAACCAAGATGTCAGGCCATCTCCTTCGAGCCAGGCTGCTATGGAGGTCTCAGCAAGGAGTTCACTGGACTAGGACTTGACAGACACTTTTTGGTATAATAAGTACTTGAAGTGCATGTTCTGATTTGTCAGAAAGAAGGAGGAGTCGTCAAATTTTCTTTTTTAACCTTTAAATTCCTATTTGTTTCAATTCACTTTATTTGTATTGAGCTACCATTTGGCTTAATTTATTCTGATTAACCCTTCAGGGCAAATTGCCTTTGATCTGAATTTTTCTCATTTATGATATATACTTTACCATTTCAACAAGCCAAATATAGTTTTGTTCCAAAGCCTTCTATATTGCTGACAGTACTAAATGAGAATTTGATGTATAAGAAAGGCAGAAAGGAAGTGTGGGAGTCCCTACACAAGGGATAGATGAGAAATGAAGCCGGAGACACTGAGTTCCAGTTCTGCTTGGATCATTATGCCTGTGTCTCCTTTGCTAGTGTTCTTTTCACACAGCCACTTCTCCACTGTCTACATGAAGTCCAGAGAGAATTAGATTCTAACTAGTCTCCATGGTGGAAGGAAAAAAGAAATTCCTGTCCTATGGAAACATATTTGTCTATAATGGATCTTCCTCCCTTTCTACTAGCTGGAGTGTCTTGCCTTTTTTCCTTTTTCTGTTTTGATTTCCCAAGCTGTTTGATATGAGGGTACCAAATGTTGTGCTTTTAGTCATGTCTGTTCCTTGCCCTGAATTTCATTGTGCAGTTACTCTGCTAATTTACCACAATCATAATCGTAGCTACATTTATTGACAGTTCATTATGTCCAAAGTGCTTTATATATATTCTAATTCAATCTGCATGCAAACCTCATGATGTAGTTATTTAGCCCACTTGTCAAATGAGGAAATTAATGCTTTGAGAGATTAATTTGCCTTAGATCACATGGCTAGTAAGTGGCAGAACTATGACTTGAATCTAGTCTGGCTTCAGAGCTTAACCACCAGGTGCTCTCAGCCACCATTTGGACTGTCTTCAAAATGGCAGCATGCTTCTCTCTGTGACCCTATACAAAAGCCAAGAGGATTCACACACAGTCCTCAGAATATCACCTTGGTCTCGTTCCTCTAACCTGGGAGTTCTTCCGTTGCTTTGACATTGAATTGCTGTGGCCCCTGTTTTCTGCAGGTTGCTTCCCCTCTCAGCCTCTGTCATTATAAAGGTAATGTCTTTGTCTCATTCTCACACAGTATCCTCTGAGGGTTAGAAAAAGGGGTGCTCCCTGGGGAGCAGCGAACTAAGCCTGCCTTTGACTCCACAGAATAGCTGCCTGTTGCCTCTCAAACTGGTATGTTACTCCTCAGATCCATGATACGCAGTCATATAGCTGTCAAGAATTCTTGGAGGACATGGAGAAACAAAAGTCTTAATATATAGAACATGTGTATTAACTGTTGTGGAGTCATCGTTTAAAAGAGTGTCTTTGACTTTGGGAGACTGAAGTGAGCGGATCACGAGGTCAGGAGATCGAGACCATCCTGGCCAACATGGTAAAACCCTGTCTCTATGAAAAATACAAAAATTAGCTGGGCGTGGTGGCGTGTGCCTGTAATCCCAGCTACTTGGGAGGCTGAGGCAGGAGACTCACTTGAGCCAGGGAGTCAGAGGTTGCAGTGAGCTGAGATCGTGCCACTGCAATCCAGCCTGGCGACAGAGCGAAACTCCGTCTGGAAAAAAAAAAAAAAAAGAGTGCCTTTAAAGACCAGAGTGATTTTTTTTTTCCCTAAGCAGAAAAGCAATTTACACTTTTCGCAGCAATTTTCTGTCTTTGTGCTATTATGAGAGATTTTGTGTTCACTCCCTCACAGACTGACTCCTTCTCTACTCCTGCTGGAGCCTGCTGAGAAGTAATATATATCCTAGGAGAGGGGGTGGCAATGGGATCTGTTGGCGTAAAAGCTATTGTGTAGTGGGAGGAAGTCAGAGAGGGAAAAGACCCTTAAACTCTTGTGCTTAGAGGAGAAGGAGGAAGATCAGGATTAGATTTTGATTTGCTATTGAGGTTTTCTGTAATTTTTTTTAACCTAAGAGGAAAATGGCTTTTTAATAGTAACAGCCACACTTGGAACTTCTGTAGAATTTTTCATCTTCAAAGCTGGCTGTTATTCAGGCAAAAAGCTCCTGCTGAGATCAGTGTGAATCTGACCCATACTGATTCTGTGATCAAACAGGAAGCGTATTCTGAAGGAGTAGGAGCCAAAGGAGAGTCAGCAGACTTAGCTTCTATTTTTGTTTCTGTCTGTGACTGTGTGACCTTGGGCAAGTCATTTAACCTCCTTGTACTCTATTTTTAGTTTTCTGTAAATACTATCCTCACCCCTCTCCACTCTTTCCTCCACCTAGTTTTGGGGCTATCCTTGTGAGAAGGAATACAAGTCTTTTATCAAATATGGAGTGGAAACAACCTGCTTACAGATTCTATAATTTGGTGGATTTTTTTTTTTCTCAATTTTGTTTCTTAAAAATTATCTTGGGTCTGTATTCTGGGTACTCTTTTTGCCCCTCTAAATGAATAACCATATGTTCTTAGATATGGCATTTCTCTTTCTGTTTAGGTTGGAGAGATAAAAGAAGACTAAGTTAGTGATACGCTTACGTTTCTTTTGTCTTCTGATTGCAAATTTGTAGTTTGGTTGTTGCGTTGTCTTCATTGCAGGAAGTCTGTCTGAAAGCTGAAGAAAATGGCTGTGATACTTGTGACATGGAATGGAACTATCAGGGCTGCTTATTATGCAGAGTGGGGTGCCAATATTTTAAGCTGGCCTTCAGCATACAGAGTCTCTTAATTGTCACATTTGCCTGTTACGGAACCTGAGCTGACCTTATTTTTCCGTGTTGATAAGGATTGTTTATCCCTTACTTAAGTCAGGTGAAAGTTGAAGCCACACTATGCATTGTGCTGCCTGTCTATACCCAAAGCATACCTCCTTGCTAAAATAATTGATTCAGAAATTTGCCTGTGAGAGTCACAACTTTATTTTGTGCATGTTAGTATATTAACCAGAGATTCCATTCACAGCTGGAAGATTCAGCTGAAGTGCTTCTAGCTTATTGCATCTGCCTCCAACTGGAAATGTTGACTAGAAGCAGCCTATGTTTTTAACATACATCTACCTACTTCATAATGCTAAGAAAAAAGGTTCCAAGAGGAAGGGGCATTGATGTCATTTTGCATGCTATTGTTTAACTCTAATCAACTTGTTTGCCATCCAGTACAGTAGGTATGATGCTTGGCAGGCTAACCTTATTTATATATTTGGCCTCAGAACTTAATCAGGATAACATTTCCCACTAGGAGCTCTATTCCCTAACCTCTCAAACAAGAAAGATTGCAGAGGAATTATTTCTTTCAACAGACATCTTAGAGCGCCTAATGCCAGGACCTCTGCTAGGCCTCAGGGATATGAAGATGACTAAGACTTTGTTCCTGCATTTAAAGATCTCAAAATCTAGTTTGAAAGAGAGCTAAATAAACCATTTTAATTTTATTTATTTGTTTATTTATTTATTTATTGAAACAGGGACTTGCTCTGTCGCCTAGGCTAGAGTGTAATAGTACAATCACAGCTCACTGCAGCCTCAACCTCCCTGGCTTAAGTGATCCTCCCAACTCAGCCTCCCACCCCCATCAGCGAGTAGCTGGGAGAATAGGTTCATGCCACCATGCCTGGCTAAATTTTTTATTTTTTGTAGAGATGAGGCCTCACTTTGTTGCCCAGGCTGGTTTTGAACTACTGGGGTCAAGTGATCCTCCTGCTTCGGCCTCCCAAAGTGCTGCGAATATAGGAATGAGCCACCACATCTAGCCAACAATTTAAATTTTATATTTAAGTGCAGTATAATAATTATTATGATAAATTATAAAGAAGCATTGAGTGCCAACTATATGTGAGGAAGTATTTTAAACATTTACATATATTATCTACTTCTCACAACAGTCCTGATAAATGGTTAATATATTATTTTTATTTCTCATTTGAATGAAAAAACTGAGTCGCAGAGAAGTTATATACTCATGAGGTCACACAGCTAAAAAGTGGTAGAGCCAGCATTCAGACTCAAGTAGTCTGACTCCAGACTGCAAGCTCTTAACTACTGCAGTATAATGATTCTCTGAAAACATGCTGGTTGTAGAGTAAGTTCCAACTAAGGATAAAGAATCAGAAAATATAGTGTTTCTTCTGGACCTTGACAAATGGATAGGTCTAGGCTTCTTCAGATGGAAAAAACAGGAAAGCAGTCTAAGCAAAGAGGTAAGTATAAAGGCTCAAGGAGTGAAAACACATGTGCTGTGTGGGGAATGGTGAATAACTGCATGACTGGCCCGGGGCAGGAGACGAGACTAGAAGGTGGGTTGAGTCCAGCTTGTAAAGGGTGAGGTGTACCATGTTGAGGCACCAAAAGTTGTTACTGTTTTCTGTTACACTTTATCTCTTGATTACAGCATTGCCCCCTTATAGAAGAAATGGACAGACTTCTGAATCTTGCAGGTTTCTTCCTCTAGTAACATCTCATGATTTGTTATGGGTAAATTGCTTTCTTTACATTTTTGTTTCCCCATAAAAATCTCACATCTTATTATACTTAAAGGACAAATATGTTTAGAAGCATTTAAAGTATTCCCCTTTTGGGCTTTGTTCTTTTAGATGGAAAACTAAGCAACCGAGGTAAAGTAGTTGTAGAAGGGAATTGTCTATTTGATTTGTGTCTGTTTTGATAGCTTCTGCCTTCCTCTAATTTATTCTTTCTTTTCTTTTCTTTCCAACAACACCACGTTTATTACATAAAAGACTGATATTCTGTTCCATCATTGTCATCATCACTAATGTTCATGACCCACTAAAATGATTTCCCATCTCATCAGTGGGTTATAATCCATGGTTTGAAAAACACTGTAGCACATTTTATGCTAATCTGCCAAGGATAGAGGGTTACCACTGTCCATGATACCTTGGCGTGAACTAGAAAAAGGTGCCCCTTCCTCAAGATGTCTAATTCCATCTGCCAAAAAATTGTCATAATGTGCTGACTTTGTTACAGTAAAATACTGTCATATGCCAGATAGTGGTTAAAAATAAGTAAAACTTGATGTCAACATTATGAATGGTGTCCTCAATAAATAATTACGTTGTAAGCACCCTATGCACAACTGTACATATTTGCCCTGGTGGACACTAAACCAGATGACAAAACAGGTTGGAGTTGTTTGCTCAATGGATTATCTCAGAGTACCTGTATATCAGGGATTTGTGACAACTGTTTTGCCTTCTTAGGGCCTTCTGCTTATTTCCCAATTAGAATAGCCAGATAAAATACAGAACACCCATTTTAACTGGAATTTATATAAACAACAAAAAAATTAGTATGAGTATGTGCTACACAATATTTGGAAGACACTCATGCTAAAAAAAATTCATTGTATATTTCAGAATTGCTAAAAGAGCATATCTTAAATGTTCTTAACACAAAAAATAAGTATGTGAAGTCATGGATGTATTAACTAGCCTAACTAATGTAATTGTTCCACAATATTTACATATATCAAAAGATCACATTATATCCTATAAATATATACAATTATTTGTCAGTAACATTAAAAATTAAATATTTAAAAACATTCACTGTTATCTGAAATTTAAATTTAACTGGGCACCCTGTATTTTTTTTTTTTTTAATTTCTTCAGTGTTTAAGTTCAGGGGTACGTGTGCAGGATGTGCAGGTTTGTTACATAGGTAAACATGTGCCATGCCGGTTTGCTGCACACATGGTCCTATCACTTAGATATTAAGCCCAGCATCCATTAGCTGTTCTTCCTGATGCTCTTCTTCCTCCCACCGCCAACCCTCTGACAGGCCCCAGTTTGTGGTGTTCCCCCCATGGGTCCATGTGTTCTCATCATTCAGCTAGCACTTACAAGTGAGAATGTGCAGTGTTTGGTTTTCTGTTCCTATGTTAGTTTCCTGAGGATAACAGCTTCCAACTCCTTCCATGCCCCTGAAAAGGACATGATCTCATTTCTTTCTGTGGCTACATAGTATTCCATGGTGTATATGTACTACATTTTCTTTATCCAGTCCATCATTGATGGGCATTTGGGTTGATTCCATGTCTTTACTATTGTGAAGATGGCTGCAATGAATATATGCATGCATGTATCTTTAAAATAGAATGATTTATATTCCTTTGGGTATATACCCAATAATGGGATTGCTGGGTCAAATGGTATTTCTGGTTCTGGGTCTTTGAGGAATCACCACACTGTCTTCCACAATGGTTGAAGTAATTTACACTCCCACCAACAGGTTTTTTTCTACACCTTGCCAGAATCTGTTATTCTGGCTGGCGTCAGATGGTATCTCATTGTAATTTTGATTTGCTTTTACTTTAATGATCAGTGATGTTGAGCTTTTTTATGTTTGTTGGCTGCATGTATGTCTTCTTTGGAAAAGTGCGTATTCATGCCCACTTTTGAATGGGGTTGTTTGTTTTTTTTCTTGTAAATTTGTTTAAGTTCCATGTAGACTCTAGATATTAGGCCTTTGTCAGATGGATAGATTGGAAAAATTTCCTCCCATCTTCCTCTAATTTAAAGTCAGGTTTGGAAAGCACAGCAAGTCCTCACTTAACATCATTCATAGGTGCTTGGAAACAACAGCTTTAAGTGAAATGATGTATAACAAAACCAATTTTACCATAGACTAGTTGATATAAATAAGAGTTAAGAAAGATTTAAGAAAGATTAATAAAACAAGCAAGGTAATTATTTACCCCATTATTACAGTTCAGAGTCATGTGTGGCTGGAGCAGCTCAGGGCAGAAGGTGGAAACCTGCCCTGGCCAGGATGCCATTTCCTTGCAGGCTGCCCTGACACCCACATTCACTCAGACTATGACAATTTAGACACACCTGTTCACCTAAGGTGTACATCTTTGAGATGTGATTGGAAACCAGAGTACCTGGAGAAAACCCACGCAGACATGGGGAGAAAGTACAAACTCCACACACAGTGGCCCGGGCTGGGAATCTGCCCCCCTCCCCACTTCCCTTTTTCCCCTCATCAACATTATAAAAAAAAATGTTGAATGAAATGACTCTATTCAAGGACCTGCTGTAGTTTAGTTCCTTCTAAATTAATGGAGAAAAGCAGTATTAAAGCACCATCTTCCAAATAGATTTAAGGATTTAGAGGTTTTCCTTAAAAGGTAATCTAACAATGAAGTTGATGTGAAGGAATGCCACATTGGTCCCTGAGTTAGATCCAATGCTGAGGAATCTAGCTGCAGCCTAATTATCTTCTTCCTTATTTGTCTTCATAGCTATTTTGGACTAGCACTAAGCAGATTGGAATTTAGGAAGTCACACAACTTCAGTCTGTGTTTTAAGAATAACTAAATTTGATGTCCTTGGTTATGCCTCCCTCACCTGTGGACAGCCACAGCAAAATTGTTGTTGGTGGTGTCTTTTTCATTTTAGGAGAAACTTGATGGTCTTGAGTATCTTGTCACGTTTTTTCCCAGTGAGAGGCAGGCAAGAGGTCAGTGATTCCATTTTCCCAACAGCTTCCAAGGGTCCTTCCTTTTTTTTTTTTTTTTTTTTTTTTTTTTTTTTTTTTTTTTTTTGGAGCTCTGTGTCACCGAATTGTAGTCACCTCTTTATCCAGAAGCTGAAACAGCAGGCGTCTGTAACTCATGCTGGCAGCTCATGCTGGTTGAGTTTTTTGTTTGTTTATTTTCTTTCCAAGATGATGTGAAGTTCAGAGTCGATGAGTGCAGATTTTCTTAAAATTAGAACTACAGGGAGGTGGCTTCAGAACTTTAAGAAAGGTAGCCAAAGGCTGAGTTAAAACTGGAGTACCCTAAATGGTGAGGTTTTACCATGAGGCAAATTCATGTGCCTATACTTGTTTGGACCCAGGACCTAAATATGAGTGGTTGCAGGTTCATAAAATACATACTTTCTTGTCTATAAGCAGGGGGTTCCGCGAAGAAAAACATTTTCTTATAAAAATGCCTCATTCCTTCTTAGCACCACTACCAGTTGTTCCCTGTAGGTTTGCAATGTGGTTGTAAAATGGAAAAGCATTTTGTTTTCTTGATGAGTACATGTCTTACCCTCTGGTTTCATCGTTTCTATTTAGAAATTGAGCATGAGAAAAACAGTGCAAAGAGGGAGGAGCTGACAGAGTTGCAGCAAAAGCAGAGAAAGAGGCATTTCTTAGCTGCTAGATGCATCTTGGTCTGGATACTTTGGGACAGCTGCCGTTTTCTCTCACCTGTACAGGTATTATTGTCTCTCATACAAGGATTAGTTAAAACTCACTAAGCTGCCAACTTTTCCCTAACTTTCAGGATTGTCCAGGGTTAATAGTTATCCAGCAATAATACCTGCCTATGTATCGAACATTAACTAGGAGCTAGATCTACATATATAATTTCAAAGTTTTGAAACAACTCCATGAGGACAGGTATTCTAATCCCATTTTTGTTTGTGTATGTGAAGACATTGATGTTATAAGAAGTTAAGTGACTAAGCCGTGATCACACAGTTAGAAAGTGACTCAACCAGGATTAGAACCCAGATCTATCAGGATTAAAATTCTGTGCTTCTAACTTCTGCCTTTGTCAGAAGATGGAAGATTGAGATCTTCCAACCTCATGGTCAGGAAAAAGTAAAGCTGATGGATGGAATTATTTGCCTACAGGGATTTGGTAGTTTTATGAGAACATTTTTTCATTTTCTTTTTGAATGTCAACAAGCAGTTTGTCTGAGAAGAAAGTTGAGGTGGGGCTTGCCAGGAAAGTGCCTAAGGTGGAATGAACAGAAACTTCTCTCCCCAGACAGGTAAACACTAGTTTACTCACTGGCTTTTGTGAAGCCAGCAACTGCCATTGCCTCTTCTGAAAGAGCCACTGTTCACCAAGTGGCAGGTGCAGGCCAACTGTTACCATGGCAACAGCAGGAGAGGCAAGCAGTTTAATTCCAGAACTGATAATTAACTGGGGGTTATGGTGTGGGGTGGGGAGAAAAATGGGGGGATAATTGCTGCAGGAGGGAAAACTTAGCAATTACCAGCAAGTTGCATAAATGAAAAGGCCAGGCACAGATGCTCCAGCCCAGCATGCTCCTAGCTTTCAGCACTCATTCCCTCAGGTTAGGAATTTTTGATACACTAAAGTGAAGAGTTGAATCCCTAGCCAACCAACTCTTTTTAAGGAATCACCTGAGGAAAGAAGATTGTCACATAGGCTGTGAAAAGAAATACAGGGGGTCAGATGAATGACTACCCGAAATTATACCACCCACCCAGAAACAACCCAGAAATGCTATCTAAACTCTGCAGGAAGGATTCATACTTGGTGATAAAATAGGACCCATAAAGCATACTTGTGGGTGTCTACTTCTTTGGGTTGAATAGGGGAAACTGGCTTATTAGAAAATAAAAGGAGGACTCAAGGAAGTGATGAATTTGTTTAGGTACTTCATCATCATAGCTATTAGTCCATCAACCCTTCAGAGACTGTGTTAATGAAAGTAGCCAGCACTCACATGGATGATTATCTATCTCATTTAATCCTCAAAACAAGTTAGGAAGAAGATGCTATTAATATTCTCATAACAGACTCAGAGATGTTCAGTACCTTGACCAAGGTCATAGAGCTAGTAAGTTCATGTACTGAATCTTATCCTATTGGGTTGTATTTTAAAAATAGAACCTATACTTTTCTATAGAGAAATCATGGTCCCAGTCTACAAAATAAGACTTCAGCATATATAAAAAATTTATAATAAAAAGGAAAATATTTTTTCTAGCAAAATAAGGTTAACTGCAAAATAAAATATCCTGAATGAGCAATATTGGAGAATATCCTTTTCTTTTGAGATCTATCAGGCTCATAGCTCAAGATTAGCCCTATGTCCCAAGCCCTGATCAGGTGAATAATGCGAGTCATGATTTTTTCCTAACTTGGTTCTGTGGCTCAGCTGGGTTAAAGCTCAGAAGAAGAGGAGACTTGTTGACATTAAACAATGCAGAGACTGTCCAAAGCTCATCTAAATGATCTGTTAGAACCAAACTTCCATGATGTATGTATTTTTCATGGGAAAAATACCATAATGTACAGCAAGACTTCCGTGTATTCCTTGGTGTGTGTATGCGTATGTTAGAGAGAGAAAGAGAGAAAGAGACAAAAACAGATATTTTACTTTGAAACAGTGAGTCTCAGTTGGAGGAGAAACATGGCATTCATTCAGCAGAGTTTAGAGCACCTGCTTCATTCTAGCGTTGTCTTTCGTGCTAGGGATATAACTGTAGAGAAAACATTCAAAGTCCCAGCCTTCAAAGAACTTATGCTATAGAATCTTAAGAAAAGGTAAAGGAAGGTAAGTGATGTGTAATTTAAAGACACATTTTTAAGGACTCATTAATCCTTTCAAAATCTATTAAAGAAAATAAAACTTACTCAGTCTTTCTGGCTGGTAGGAAGGTACACAAAAGATAGAATAAGAATAAGAGAGCAGTCGAGGCTGGGTGCTACAGCTCACTCCTGTAATCCCAGCACTTTGAGAGGCCTAGGCGGGTGAATTGCTTGAGGCCAGGAATTCCAGACCAGCCTGACCAACATGGCAAAACTCCATCTCTACTAAAAATACAAAAATTAGCCAGGCATAGTTGCACACACCTATAATCCCAGCTACTAAGGAGGCTGAGGCACCATAATTACTTGAACCGGGAGGTGAAGGTTGCAGTGAGCCGAGATCGTGCCAGTGCACTCCAGCCTGGGCAAGGAAGCAAAACTCTGTCTCAAAACAAACAAACAGAGCAGTAGAGGTTGATAATCACTGTTTAAAACTGTGAGCTTACTCTTGATTTTCCAGAGGTTTGACAAACTAATAAGTTAATATTGCCTTTGCAAGGGAAAAAAATTAATATCAAAATTTGGAAGCTTAACTGACACAGTAATTATGCTGGAAAATGTAATTTTGCCTCCATAATAGAGATGGGATTATTTCAAGAAGATCTCATTAATGTGCTGTTCATCAACAAAAAGCAGTGTAACCTTTCTTTTATTAGATTAATGCAGGGTCGTGATGCAAAAGGCTGTTGGAATAATTCTCACTCCTTTGTTCTAAGAAAATAAATTAAGTACCGTCTTAAAGTCTGGATACGGAAATTAAAATCATTGAAGACAGAAAAACAGTGTGACCACTCATTCCAAAATCTCCATGAGCCTTCTGTCATTTCTATACAATTCATTCCTTTATCCATTTATGAAACAAATTTGATCAAGTGTCTACTATGTGCTAGGTAGTGCTAGATGTTGGAGCTATAGTAGAAACCGAAACCAAATGCAGTCCTTGTTTTCATGGCGCTTACCACATGGTGAATGGTCTCTCCACATTTCAGGGGCATATATTTATTCTGTGTCTGCTCAACTCACATTAAAAGATCGGCAACCTACTAAAACATGCATGTCACTTATAGCTGTAAATGGAAATCTCCCAATGCAGGGCTTTCTAGATACATTAGACTAAATACTATTTTAGTTATTAGTTTACTCTTCTAAACTAGGGTTCCATGGTCCAATAAGTTTGGCAAAGGCCACCCTCTTGGAGTTCCACAAGTATCATGATGTGATAAAGACTTTGAGCATCCTTGTGATAATGAAATATGTTTACTTTGTTTAACCTGACATTCCCAAACTTATTGACTGTAAGACTCTTTTAACCCCTATCACATAAATGTTCTTTAGAAGCTGTGTTCCTCAAGATATACTGTGATGCATGCCGCTTTTTCTCCACTAGGTGTTGGGACTTGTTGCTAATGACTGACATGCAGAAAGAGGGTATAAAAAAATGTAGAGTCATTTCCTTTGTTGAAATCATCTCTTCACCGTACTTTGGGACTTTGGGACTTCTAGAACATTTCTCTGCTATTATTCGTGTAATCTATTTGTACGGCAGTTAAAAGTGTAGCTATCAGGGGTAGAGAAAATGAAGGTAATACATATTCCTGGGAAAAGGAGGCCCAGAGAGGGCTGCTCAGATTTTTTTTTAAATTGCCATAAAAAAAAAAAAAAAAAAAACAAAAAAAAACTTGGATGTACATAATTCCATATAAAAAATGCCACCATAAATAAGTTTTGTGTTCTTTTCATCTTTTCCCTATTTTTAATAACAACAAAGCAGTGGTACCACTGTAAAACAAGCATCCAGCACATTGCCTAGCACAAAGTAGACACTCAAATCTTGGTTAAATGAATAAATGAATCAGGCAGTGACAAGGAACATTACTAAGTATAAAGCAATGCAGAACAATTACATTTTTCCGGTTTTAACTCATTGCATAAAGTGGGCCAATCCTTTTATGTCTCGATAGTGCGTCTTACATCTAAAAGCTAATACATGTTTATCATATGTTGGGAAGAACCAAGAAAACATTTTGCAAACCCTTAAGTACTCCATCTAAGGAATAGTAATTTTTTTTCACCAATGATCATGGAATTGCTTTAACTTTCAATGTGTGGGAAATTTCTCTAATATGGCCAGGCGATGCCAAATGGATTATAAACTAGGATCACAGTATTCTGACTAAAGGCCAAGAGAAAACAGCAGTGAGACCAGGATATCAGGCTTTCATTAGAACCTCGCTGTCTCAATTTTCTCATCAGTCATATAGGAGCAGTAGTACCTGCTCTGTATTAAGAATCAAGTAATGATGGTATATAAGAAATACAAATAAGAAGTGTAAATTGTGTCTTATACCCTTTAAAAGCGTAAAGTGCTAAACAAGTGAAATAAGAGTGAAATAAAGGTAAGTCTTTTATAATGGTATCTGTTAAGACATAATTGTATTCACAACCTGAGGCTTAAATATGAGTCATTTAAACATTTACCGGAAATAACAAAGGCAACAAGAAAATTGACCTTGATTCAGCACCTTTACAATTTACAGGATGTACACAGACATCTCATTTCCATATTCTGTCAATCCTGAGAGGTGGTTTTGCTATTTCCATATTACATAGATGAGGATATTGAATGAGTATAAGTGACTTGTCCAAGTTTGCCCAGCTAAAACTAGAAGTGTAAGGCTAAAACTAGAGTAAGGCCTTCCTGTCCTACATCCCATGGCTTTGCTCTCCTAGCTACTTGTGTTCAAAACATAACTCTTGTTTTCTCCTCCGTCCTCCAAATTCTCCTACCCTTTGCCTTCTTAGTAAATGGCATTATTCTGTCTCAGGCCAGTAGCCGAAGAATTATCCCCAATATCTTTCTTTTTTCTTTGCATTCCACATCCAGTTAATCAGCAAATCCTGTCAGATTTATCCTAAGTATACATCAAATATAGAGACTTCTCACCACCTCTACCTCACCGTCCTGGTGTATGCCACATACTTCCCTTTAAGAATCCTACTGCCTTCTTCCTTTTGGCCACTCTTACTCATTCTTCCTCCTGCCAGACCTCCCCACAACCCCCACTGCCATTCCATTCTTCACATAGAAGCTAGCATGAACTTTTAGGATACAAAGAAGATCATGTAATTCTCCCAGTCAGAACATTGCAATATTAATTATATTGTGTCTGGAATTTGTGTCAGAATAACCTGGGGGAAAGGAAGCCTATAAAGCCTCACAAAATGAGGCTCCCACCTACCTCTCTCCATCCCCATGCCCCGTTGCTCACCTTAGCCACATTGCTTTCTTCCTCTTCTTCAGAGGTGAAGTTCCTTCCTACTGCCGGGCCTTTGTGCTCACGTTCCCCTCTGCAGGAATGCTTGTCCCAAGAGCTTCACATGGCTCTCTCTCTGGCTTCATCCAGGTGTCTGCTGAAATACTACTTCTTTAGAATAACATTCTTGACTGTGCTTTGGTTTTCTGCATACACTTGCCACTGCATGAAAGTGTATTATATATTTAACTTATTTTCTTTCTTTTCTGCTAGAACATAAATGTAATAAGGGTAAAAATTTTGTCCATTTCACAACTGTATTCTCTAGAATATAACAGGCATTTATTTTTGAATATACAAATCGCTTTGCAAACCCTGTTTTCTAAGTGAAGAAAACCCTGGTTTGGAATAGGAAAGCCTTAGATTCACTGGATTACATTCTCAGTCTGTCACTTTGTGCAGGTCATTTACCTTTGGCAGTTATTTGTGAGTCTGCTTTTGTTATTTACAAAATGGGCATAATAAGGTGATATGATGGGGCAGGGGAGTTAAATTAGCAAATGTATATGAGTCTTTTGAAAACTGTAAGGTGTTGTAGACGTGGAAGAGAAAGCCTGTATTTGGGCCTCAGAGCCTAAGCCCCCTCTAAGATGGCGCTTGTAGGGAATTTATACAGACCCATTTCTTCAGTGTTTCTCTGCAGCTCTGTACCCTTACAGCTTGGCAGAGATTCTACTCTGCCAATGTTAGAATCCCAAGCCTAGGATCTTCATTCATTCTCAGACCCTGGCCTAAAGAATAACTTGTCTAAACCATATGGTTTCCAAATGACTATGGGAAATAATGCCTATGGATCATAATTTTTGCTGGGAACCAATATTAAACCATCTAGGGGCAGTTCTCGTAGGCAGGACTACCTTAATAAAAGGCAAGTATTCTCTTGCTTCTTTTTAATCTTATTTTGTTTCCAGAACATGCAGATTATGCTTAAGTAAATGAGTAACACTGTTATTACTGAAACCAGATCTATCCTAATGCTGTTTGGAATGAGAATGTAGTTGCCAAATTGGATTTTTTTTTTTTTTTTTCTTGAGATGGAGTCTTGCTCTGTCACTTAGCAGGTTGCAGCACAGTGGCATGATCTCAGCTCACTGTAACCTCCACCTCCCAGTCTCAAGCGATTCCCCTGCCTCAGCCTCCCAAGTAACTGGGACTACAGGCATGTGCCAACATGCCTGGCTAATTTTTGTATTTTTAATAGAGACAGGGTTTCACCATGTTGTTCAGGCTGGTCTCGAACTCCTGACCTTGAACCCAGGAGGCCAAGGTTGCAGTGAGCTGAGATTGTACCACTGTACTCCAGCATGGGTGACCAAGCGAGACTGTCTCAAAATTTAAAAAGAAAAGAAAAAAAGAAATTTATTAAATACTTACTAAGTGACTAGTAAGTGCTAAGCATTTTACATGTGAGTATTACCATGGGCCTTGAGACTTTGTGTTAGAGATAATCTTTCTTTCTTTAGTAATCTTTACTAATCTTTTAGTGGTTGTATAAAAGAGAGGCATGGCTAATATTACTGTAGTTGAAGGGAAATTATTGGCAAAATTTTCAGGTGAGTAAACGGAATCATCTCGGATTTCTTGCAGGATGCAGGGAACATTCTGGATGTAGTACAAAACAGATAGCCAGTGTCCATGCTGCGTGCTGCTCACTCTAGTGCCCGACTGTTACGGAGACTCACTGCCTGTCTCCTCTTTATCTGTACACCTCCTACCTTTCTTTCAAGGTCCCATTTAGTTGCCTCTTCTTCCATGAATCCGTCTTTGATCCTTCAATCTTTACAGTTTATTTTTGTGTTTTTTTCAATTTATTTTTTAGATTGACAGATAAAATTGTGTATTTATATAGTACAACATGGTGTTTTGAAGTACATATACATTGCTGAATGGTTAAATATAGCTAATTAACATGCATTATCTCACATTATTATCATTTTTTATAGTGAGAGCACTTAATATCCATTCTTAGCATTTTTCAAAAATACAGTATTTTATCATTATCTATAGTCACCATGGTGTAGTCACCATGCAATCGATCTATTAAACTTACTCCTTCTACCTCGCTGTAATTTTATATCCTTTGACCAACATCTCCCTAACCCCTCCCTCAACTGCCCTAGCCACTGGTAACTACCATTCTTCTCTCTACTTCTGTAAGATCAACTATTTTAGATTCCACATATTAGTAAGGTTGTACACTATTTGTCTTTCCATGCCCAGCTTATTTCACTTAATATAATGTCCTTCAGGTTCATCCATGTTGTTGCAAATGACAGGACTTCTCTTTTTTTGATGGCCAACTGGTATTTCATTGTGTATATGTACTACATTTTATTTATTCATTCATCCATTGATGGTCTCTTGATTCCACATCTTGGCTATTGTGAGTATAATTTATCTTTGGACTTACCACTTTCTTCTCTGTTTTATAATTATCTGTCTGCTGTGTTATACCATCAGCCTTCGAGCTCCCGAATGGCAGTGTCTGTACCCAAGTTTTCTTTATCTCTGTAACAAGTCTGTTGTAGCAGGTCTGTTGTATTATCTGCTCTCTCTATATATATATATGCAATACTTTGGAAATGATTGGAAAATGATTGACTAGGACTCATGAACCCATGGCCATTCCTTAGATAATAATGATCACAGCCATAATAGCTAATACTGATTGAGGGCCTACTATGTGACAGACACTGTTAAAGAGTGTTACCTGTCATAATTCCATTTAATCCTTATAATAACCCGATAGGGGTAGAGTAGATACTATTATCATCCCCATTTTCCAAATGAGGAAAATTAAACATTCAAAGATAAAATAATTTGTCCAAGGTCACATAGCTAGTAAATGGTAGACTAGTAGTTGAACCAAAGCTTTCTGGCTGCAGAGTCAAATCACTATTGTAGACTTGCACTGAAATGAATAAAACTTCTCCTATGCATGTCTACTCTTAAAGATGGCTTTAAATCTAACTTCTCAAGGCTGTTATTTATTTTTGTTTAAAGCGACTTACCTTCCCTGTTTGCTCTCTGAGCCTTCTGAGAAAGGCAAGGATGCAGCAGGGAGAGCTTTGGAAGGAGTAAACTGTATTCTCAGGCATACAATGGCAGAAGAGCACCTGGAGAGATTTGGGCAGTGCCCTTTTCCCTTTCCTTGCGAGGTGACAGGCTAAGAGGGTGCTCTCATGGGCAGTGGCTGTCCTTTCAGCTTCAGGCTCGTGTACCTTGTACATGATGAGACTGGAGAACAGTGGACTGTCTGAGCCAGTGACCGTGCAGGCTGCTCTCTGGAAAAGCAGGGTGTGAATACAAATTTATTGTCCTGGGACATTCCCCAAAATAAACAGACTTTTTGTGCTGACTCCTGGCTTTTCCAATTGAGGCCTATTTTCTCTTTCTTTTTTAAAAACAATCTTTCTAGATGACATTTCTTTTCCTTCCTGTCTTTGAGTGATAGGGCTCACATCTAGGAAGGAAATGATCTTTTACTTCAAAGATTATATCTCTGTCAGACTTAAAGTTGTTTAAAATTAAGTCTTTGCCTCTGGAGCTCTGAGTCAAGGTGAAGAGTGCTCACTCCAGAGTTCTGACTCCTTGAGGACTGGAAGTAAGAGTGAACTCTTGCCCTGAGCCAGCTACAGTCGGTCAGGAAATAAGTCTTTACTGAGCCTTGACTAGGTGCTTGGGCTTGTGATAGGATGAAATCCTTGACCTCAAGTTGCTTACAAACATGGGGAAATGGTGTAGAAGAGTCAAGATCATAATATGTGAAATAACCAGACAATAATAAGATCATACATAATTATATATAATACATATATCAAACTCAAGCAGTTGTAAGCATTTTCCGAATCAGTGTGATGTACTGGTTAAACAATTTTGACTTTGGGGTTAGAGGTTCTGGGTTTGAATTCCAGCTTTACCACTTACTAGCTATATAACCTTAGCCCTACTATTTAAACTCCTTAGACCTTAGTTTTCTCATCTGCAAAATGGAGATGAAAATAGTGTCTAAAGTCAGTTTGCTGTTAGGCTTAAAGAAGATGATCCATTCATTCAGTTAAAAAAAATCTGAGTGCCTTCTTTGTGCAAGGCGCTGTTTTAAGTATGTGGAATATACAGATGACCCTGGAATCTCAGTGGCAATAACAACAAGTGGTTGTTTTTCTCACATACTACATGTCCACTGTGGATCAGCTTTAGCTGTGTTCCCTTCTCCTTTATTCTAAAACTGAAGTTAAAGGTGAGCCCCTATGTGGGACATGCTGGCAAAAGGAAAAGGGCAATAGCAAAACGATGCAATCCACCCTGGTAGAGCAGAAAATCACCATTAGGGCAGGGTGAGAAGTGACTTCAGATGGGGAGAGAGAGAGTCCTGAAGGCCCACTAGGTTAGGACATTACTGCAGTGTTTCAGATGAAAGATCTTGACATCCTAGACTTGGATGAGAACAGTAGCAAAGGAGAGAAAAGAATAGGTGGAGGGAACAAGGATACAGGGAAATGGAGAGGACTTAGTGAGTGTCTGTATTTGAGGAATAAGGGAGAAGGATGGAGCTAAACTAAGAGCACTAGTTTTCAAAATTAGCTGTGCTACTAAGTTTACTTAGTTGTGTGAACTCAAGTCATTGAACCTCTCTGGCCTTGAGTTTTGAACATTTCTAAAATGAGAGTCCTGAATTTGATGTGGCCCCTAAGGTTCCTTCCAGCTCTATTCCTCTGTGGCTCTAAAACTCCAAAGTCTTTGTTCTAGAAGACCACACACTACTGGGAGTGGTGCTGTTGGGAGGGAAAATTAATTTGGAGAGAAGGATGTTACAAAAACCTAGTTTTGCATTTGTCTGCTTCTATTGGGTTGTGTGCCTTTCCTTTTTGCCTTTGCTCATAGCCTTTACTTTCTCCTTGGCTTGATTGTAAATCCAGAAAGGAGATATAATTTATTCTTCATCTCCAAGGTGGGATCCTTGGGAAGATACAGGGCCTGGAGGTCATGGAACTAATGCAGCCTTGTGCACAATGCCTTTCCAGCGTCTTTGGTATCTTGGCATCTTTATATGCTTCCACTAGCATATTTTGCAGTATGATAACATCTTCACAAATGTCAGCCAGGAGGTCTGTTTGGAGAAAAACTTTTTGTTCCCCTATTCCCACATATCCGCAGAATCAGAAACTTTGGCCAACTCTTTCTTCTCAAGGGCATGCTTCTTCCTCTCTTTATCTCTTGGTTGCTCCTTCTCATGGGAAGAGGAGCAACTTGTCTCATTGGTTAGTCTGGCAATCATTTGGTCCCTCTTCTCTATTGTACAGAGTTAATGTGTTAACAACCCCTGCTTCAAAAAGACAACATGGTCTTATCCTTCTTTTCTTTTGCTTTCTTTGATCACCTAGTTCAGGCAGGGTGGGCCTTCCTTCTGCTCTCTGTTACATTAAGCAGATTAGGATGGAATTGCCTCTGATAAACCCAGACAGGTCTTTCTTTCAACTTCTCTATCAGGTCACTTTTCCCCTGGGATTTAGATAACTTTAATTTAGTAGGAGAGGTGGCATGAAACACCTGCTATAGCCTCTGACACCAGTCCATGTAAGTCAGCACTGTACTTTATTAGTTGGGTCTCCATTAGCAAAAGTAGTACCTTGATCACAGTTTAGCTGCTTAGTTTCTGCTCTTCCTGTTTGAAATTGGAGAATCTAGTCAATAAGTGACACCATGACCTTTGGCAGAACCCATTCAGCATCACATCACAATTGTTAATGGTTTCCTATCCCTCTTTCCCAGCTTTGCCAGTAGGAGAGTACAATTATCAAAGAGGAAGACTGTTTGCACCTTGCATCATAGGAAGTAGTTTACAAAGCTGAGTGGCCATCAACCAGTATCTGCTTGACCCATAAACTGTGCTTCCAGGAAACAATCCAGCATTATATCCTGGCATTTTAACCATTTCAGATGGTCTTTTCAGTATGAAATTTATTATGCAGTATGAGCTCTCTGAAGATGAATGTTGTACTTAATATTTTTTTAAAACCTCCTTCTCATACCCATCCCTATTCCATATCCCATATAGTGTTTTGTAATAAAACTTTTCAGCTGGAAAGTACTTAATAAATTCTGACATGATATCGAAAGACTTTTTTTGTTGTTTTGTTTGTTTCTAAAATGAGAGGCCAACTCAATTGAAATGGTTAAGCCATTTGTGTGCATAGTTGCAATCCCAGTTGATTCATTACAGAAAAAAAATTAAATCTTAATAATTATTTTCAGGACCTCTCTCATGAGACAGAGCTCATGGGCCTTGATTTATTCCACAAACATGCATACCAGATACTGTATGAGGCACAACAGAGAAAAATAATAAGCCAGGGACCCTGCTTTCAAGGCATCATAGTCTAGTTGAGAAATGAAATTCCTGAACAAAGAATTATAATCTACCAGTATGAGAACCCACATAGAGAAATGTGTTAAGTGCTATGGGAGGCAGAGTAAAATATGACTGGTTCTTCCTAGGAATTAAGGAAGATTTCACAGATGTTGACTTATTCTGACTAGTGACTTGAAAAGAGCTGTACAACAGTAAATTGAGTGGTGACAGATAGAGAATGGACATCCTAATAGTAAGCTTGGGCAGCCTAATAGTAAGCTCTATTAGTTACAAGGAAATTTTTGAACTATAGTTAAGGGGAAAGTATGCATTCCCTCACTATTTAAGTCCTTTGCCAGCATCGCGCTTTATTTTGTAAGGAGAGAGTTTTGCCAGCATTTATCTTTCAGGTTCTAGGCAAAGCTTGGGTATAAAAGAAATAAACTTGGCATATTCTGAGGCAGCCATAATTTGGGGCCTTTCAGTCTTGATGTTTCACTCATTCATTCATTTGTTTATTCATTCTCTCCTGCTCTTTCTGTGCAATCTGATAGAACAAAATTTAGTTTTCTTTTTAACCATCCCCTACTCTTTCAGTTCTTCTTTGGTATAACTATGTCTCCTGTTTCTTACTGTGTTTGTCGGAGACTAATTGTAAGAAACCAAAATCCATCCAAACTAGTTCAATCAACACGGGGGTTAGGAAAGGATATGGTACATTTCATAAGACCCAATGAAAGCAAGTATTTCTGTGCCTGGTGGAGACAGGAGTAGGAATTGCTTACAACCAGAGATTACTCTCACAGTCTTCTTTCTTCTCTTTGTCTCTTTCTCCTTTTTGCATCAGTCTCTACCTTCCAGAACAGCCTTCTCTTTTTACTTGTGCCTCTCTTCTTCCCGTGTAATTTCAGCTTGCACTGGCATCACTTTGGCCCATGCCCTGCAGTTCTCTGATGCACATTCACCCTTACCTTAACACTGTCTCAAAAGAAAGCCCAGCCAATTCATCTGACTGTTAATTAGCTGCTCGAGTTAGGTGGGCATACCTAGTCCAGTCAGCTACAGTAAAAAAGTATACGTGTGTTGAGGGTCGGGAATTTATGTGGTTATATAGGGCTTTTCCTCCCCAAGGCCAGGGTAGAGCAGAAGGGTAAATTGGGATATGTAGGCAAAATTGAATGATACTCTGCTTTGTTTCCCTAGAGAGACAAACCAGTGTACAATCTAAGATGACAGTTGAGACTTTCTTAACAGAAGTTTTTCATAGTTGGACAACAGAGTGCTCCTACATGCCCACATTCAGTGTCCATTCCAAAATAAATTCTACTTCTTGCATGCCTAGCATTTTGCAGATAAACAGAGTAGTGATCGTTCATCCAGCACATAGTTTTTACTCATTTCTCACTTGCTGTGGCCTGGGCAGGCCGGGGTATATGAGAAAAACCATGAATTTGGAGTCACTAGATTTATTAGTTTCATCCCTTACTAATTCAGTGACCATGAATAAGCTCCAACATCTTAAGAGCCTCTCTTCCCTGATTCAAAAAATGAGGTTGACTTGTGCTTCGCCAGCCTCCCTGGATACTTATGAGGGGCACATAATAAATGTGTGTTGAATGACTTTGTGAATAGCAAAGCACTGTGCAAATGAGTTCAGTTATTAACAAATTATGTTAGAGATGGGAACAAAGGTTGATTTTTGGCTTGTCTCACATTTAGCACGAGGTACCAAGGGATAGATGCTCTGATATCTGCTCATCCAAGTCAAGGCATGGTTTTAGGCAAGATTCATAAACACAAGTTTCTGGTGCTCTGGCTCTCAGACTGTCATCAAGCATGTGAAGTTCCTTGAATGAAAGATGTAATGGAAACAAATGGGTGCATGCTTCTTCGTCAATGTGTGTATCAATATGACCTCCAGGCATGATAGAGGACCTTTCATTTTTTAGCTGAAATTATTTTAATCATTATAGTGGTATTAAATGGGCTGTTACCTGGGTGTTTCTTTTAGTTAGATGGTGATGGTGAGAGAAAAAGGTGGATCACAAATGTCATTTAACTGAGGATCATCTTTACTTGGTGTGGATAAGAACAAAGAAAAGACCAAACTTGTCAACATACGAGATCACCTTCCCTGGCCTTCCTCTGTCAGTCACAGGTTAGGAATGCAATAGATAATCCTCAGTACTACTGCTCTGTTCCAGGATGGAGAAGTAAGGAGAGGAAAGGTCGGAGGTGCTGCCAGCTCTTTTTCTTTGTCTTTTCCGTGGTTGTATTATGTCTCTGTGCTGTGGCGGGATAATGAGGAAATATGAGAAGAATGTTCTTTCTCTGTGGGGAAAAAAGATATGTATATATGTATTATTTGAAGATGTATTATTTGAAGAGAGGCAACTTGATGTAATGGAAGGACCATGGGCTTTGAAGTTATACAGACATGGATTCAAAAATCGAATCCCACATTAACTATTTTTTAATGGATATGACCTTGGGAAATTACTTAACCTCTGTGAACTTTTCAGATGTTTCATCCGTGCAGTGCAGCTAATAGTTCAGATATGTGATCCCCTTGGACATGGCCTAGCACATAGATGCCCACTAAATGGTGCCTATAGCAGTAACGATGTAGGCCCCTAATGGTCCTTGGCCCCAAGTGGCAGCTGCAGTGGAAATTTTAATCAGAAGGTTAGGGGGGCTTCTTTCTAAAACCACAGTTAATTCACAAGGCTGCTCACAGCCCTCTGCTGCAGTTATAACATTCGCTGAATCACATAGAGGGACCTTTGGGGGAAGAGAGCCCTGCCCAGGGCATAGCAGACTAAAGGCCTAAAGGAATCTTAGATGGGGAATGAGGATTTAAAACACAATGACTTGGTTGTGGGTAGCCCAAAGAGAATGTTTAACTTGTATTCAAACTTTGAGTGTAGACTGTAGAATTGAGTTTAAGAAAGTTTTATTATTTAATCCCCTGCCATGTGGCAGGCACCATGCAAAGTAGCTTGCATACTTAATTTAATTTACTGTTCATGGTAGCCGTGCAAGGTAGGTGGGATTATTCTCACTTTGAAAATAACTAAAAGAACCTTAATAATTTGTTGAAGGTCACACAGCTAGTCGAAGGTCACACAGTTAGAAGTTGAGGATTCGCACTCAACCCGTTTCTATCTGTTTCCAAATTCAACATTTTTCCCAATATGCCTCATGGCTACCAGATCTTACAGCCCACTTGCTTAGTGCAGTAATTTCTAATCATGGCCCTTGGATCCCTGAAGATAGAAATGAATTCTATGTGCCATTTTTATTATTTCAAAAACGTTAATGGAAAATCTTATATTTAGTTGCAACAAGTTTATACTTGGTAACAAAAATGGTATGTTTCTTTGCTTACAGTTAATGTTAACTGTTTTTCTCCCATGGTGACCTAGTGCCTCAGTTACTGATGTATTTAATAAACTAATTAAATACTCAAAAATGCTCTTGGTTAGACAAAGTCTTCAGATTCTGAAGCTCATGAGGGTAAATGGGTGTTCTTGATGGTAAAAAAAATTATGAAATATAGTCAGATTTGAAGACTGCAAATTGATGGGTCATCAGCCAATTCTGGCCTAAAGATGCATTTTGTTTGGCTAATAAAGCAGTGTTGTTTTTTAATTTATAAATTACTGACAAGCATTTAAAAATTAGAAAATGTCACATCAAAAAGCAGATGTTTAAGCTTCTTGTCAAAATTCAAAAGTTCTGGCATTACTGGATCCACATTTCTCCATGACAATAACCAGCTGGAACCAGGTTGTAACTTAGATGGAGCATGTGCTTTTCCAGTTTCCCACAGCCTCCACCTGACCCAGTTCATTGATGTATATTACCTGTCAGGCCCAGTAAGCATGTGAGTCTGTGATGCCTGGGCTAGCTCAGACTCCTCATCATCTTGTTATGCTATAGAGTAAAACCCATTTTCTGGCTGTGATCACTCACATCTTTTGTACTCTGTACAGCTTTGTGTCTTGGGATTTTTTCTTTTGTTGTTAGTTTATGTCTTTCATGTAAATAGGTCTGTTTGACAAGAGCCACATTCTCATCAGTTCACAATTGGCATAGTTTTGGGGGCTGAGGATGCAGAGGAGTCTTATGACGCTCGTACCCTGAGGGAGGTCACAGCCTAGCCTTCTTTCTTTTTAATTTACAAATGCATCCAGCATTCTGATGTGCATGTTCAGGACTTATTAGAATGTGGAGATTAACAGCATGGGATTGGGTATCAGAAAGACCTAGGTTAGAGTACTGACGTAGTTTATGTAAATTCTTCAGCTTCTGTTTTCTTGTCTTTAAAAGGGGGATAATTATAGTACTTACGAGATGCAGTGAGGTTTGAATGACCCAGTGATTATAAGGGGTTTAGTTCCAATCCATAACATTTAATAACTGCCAAATACCTGGTAACTCTTATTAATAGGGCTGGAAAGGCAGTTGGCCCTCAACTGATGCTTGTTGAATTAACAAATAAATTGAACAAATTGAGTGTAAGGAATTAGATGTATTCAGACAAATAACTGCAACGGATGATGTCACCAAAAGTGTCTCCAGCAGGCCTGAGGACTATGAATTTATTTTTTTATAATTTCAACTTTTAGGTGCAAGAGGTACATGTGCAGATTTGTCACATGAATATATTGCATGATGCTGAGGTTTGGGGTAAAATTGATCCTATCACCCAGGTAGTGAGTGTAGTACCCAATAGTTTTTCAACCCTTGCCCCACTCCCTTCCCTGTCTAGTAGTCCTTAGTGTCTGTTATTGCCATCTTTATGTCTGTGTCTACCCAGTATTTAGCTCCCACTTGCAAATGAGAACATGCAGTATTTGGTTTTTGTTCCTGTGTTAATTCACTTAGGATAATGACCTTCAGCTGTATCCATATTGCTGCAAAGGACATAATTTTGTTCTTTTTATGACTGCATAGTATTCCATGGTGTATATGTACCACATTTGCTTCATTCAGTGCACTGCTGATGGGCACACAAGGTTGATTCCATGTCTTTGCTATTGGGAATAGTGCTGTGATGAACTAACAGTGCATGTAACTTTTTGGTAGAATGATTTATTTTCTTTGGATATATACCCAGTAATGGGATTGCTGGGTTGAATGATAATTCTGTTTCAAGCTCTTTAACTGCTTTCCACAGTGGCTAAACTAATTTACATTCCCATCAACCATGTATAAACATTCCCTTTTCTCCGTAGCCTGACCAGCATCTGTTGTTTTTTGACATTTTAATAATAGCGATTCTGACTGGTATGAGATGGTATCTCATTGTGGTTTTGACTTCCATTTCTCTGATGATTAGTGATGTTGAACATTTTTCCATATGTTTATTGGCCGCTTGGATGTTGATATGCTTTGGCTCTGTGTTACCACCCAAATCTCATCTTGAATTCTATTCCCATAATGTGTTGTAGGAGGGACCCAGTGGGAGATAATTTGAATCGTGGGAGCGGTTTCCCCCATACTGTTCTTGTGATAGTGAATAAGTCTCACGAGATCTTTCATCTTTCTCATTTTCTCTTGTCACCACCATGTAAGAAGTACCTTTCACCTCCTGCCATGATTCTTAGGCCTCCCCAGCCATGTGGAATGCAAAGCCCAATGAACTCTTTTTCTTCCCAGTCTCAGTTATGTCTTTATCAGCAGCATGAAAATGGACTAACAGAGTAAAATGGTACCAGTAGAGTGGGGCATTTCTGCAAAGATACCTGAAAATGTGGAAGCGACTTTGGAACTGGATAACAAGCAAAGGTTGGAACAGTTTAGAGGGCTCACAAGAAGACAGGAAAATGTGAGACAGTTTGGAACTTCCTAGAGAGTTGTTGAATGGCTTTGACAAAAATGCTGATAGTGATATGAACAATAAGGTCCAGGCTGAGGTGGTCTCATATGGAGATGAGGAACTTGTTGGAAACTGGAGCAAAGGTGACTCTCGTTATGCTTTCGCAAAAAGACTAGTGGCATTTTGTCCCTGCCCTAGAAATTTTTGGAACTTTGAACTTGAGAGAGATGATTTAGGGTACCTAGCGGAAAAAATTTCTAAGCAGCAAAGCATTCAAGAGGTAACTTGGGTGCCATTAAAAGCATTCAGTTTCGGGTGGGCACGGTGGCTCATGCCTGTAATCCCGGCACTTTGGGAGGCCAAGGTGAGCGGATCATGAGGACTGGAGTTTTAGACCAGCCTGGCCAACATAGTGAAACCCCCATCTCCACTAAAAATACAAAAATTAGCTGGGTGTGATGGTAGGTGCCTGTAATCTCAGCTGCTTGGGAGGCTGATGCAAGAGAATCGCTTGAACCTGGGAGGCAGAGGTTGCAGTGAGCCGAGATCATGCCACTGCTCTCCAGCCTGGGTGACAGAGTGAGACTACATCTCAAAAAATTAAAAAAAAAAAAAAAAAAAAAAATTAGTTTTAAAAGGGAAACAGAACATAGAAGTTTGGAAAATTTGCAGCCTGACGATGTGATAGAAAAGGAAAACCCATTTTTCTGAGGAAAAATTCAAGCTGGCTGCGTAAATTTGCATAAGAAGGAGCTGAATATTGATACCCAGGACAATGGGGAAAATATCTCCAAGGCTTGTCAGAGGTCTTCACAGAAGCCCCTCCCATCACAGGCCCAGAGGCCTAGGAGAAAATGGTTTCCTTGGTCAACCCAGTGTCCCTGTGCTGTGTGCAGCGTAGGAACTTGGCGCTCTGCACCCCAGCCACTCCAGCCATGGCTGAAAGAGGCCAACATAGAGCTTGGGCCTTGGCTTCAGAGGGTGGAAGCCGCAACCCTTGACAGCCTCCACAGGGTGTTGAGCCTGTGAGTGCACAGAAATCAAGAACTGAAGTTTGGGAACCTCCGCCTAGATTTCAGAAGATGTATTGAAATGCCTGATGCCCAAGCATAAGTTTGTTGCAGGGTCCGGGTACTCATGGAGAACCTCTGCTAGGTAGTGCAGAAGAGAATGTGGGGTTGGAGCCCCCACACAGAGTCCCTACTGGGGCACTGCCTAGTGGAGCTGTGAGAAGAGGGCCACCGTCCTCCAGACCGCAGAATGGTAGATCACTGACAGCTTGCACCATGCACTTGGAAAAGTCGCAGACACTCAACTCCAGCCCATGAAGGCAGCTGGTAGGGAGGCTATACCCTGCAAAGCCACAGGCACAGAGCTGCCCAAGACTATGGGAACCTACCTCTTGCATCAGCATGACCCAGATTTGAGACATGGCATCAAAGGACATCATTTTAGAGCTTTAAGATTTGACTGCCCTGCTGGATTTTGGACTTTAAGGGGGTGGTAGCCCCTTTGTTTTGGCCAGTTTCCCCTATTTGGAATGGCTGTATTTACCTGTGTCACACAGATAGAACTCAGTGTGCCTGTACCCCCATTGTATCTAGGAAGAAACTAAATTGCTTTTTGATTTTACAGGCTCATAAGTGTAAGTGACTTGCCTTGTCTCAGATAAGACTTTGCACTGTGGACTTTTGAGTTAATGCTGAAATGAGTTAAGACTTTGGGGGACTGTTGGGAAGGCATGATTGGTTTTGAAATGTGAGGACATGAGATTTAGAGGGGCCAAGGGCAGAAAGATATGGTTTGGCTCTGTGTCCCCACCCAAATCTCATCTTAAATTGTACTCCCATAATCCCACTTGTTGTGGGAGGGACCTGGTGGGAGATAATGTGAATCATGGGGGTGGTTCCCCCATGCTGTTTTCATGGTCGTGAATAAGTCTCACGAAATCTGATGGTTGTATCAGGGGTTTCTGCTTTTGCATCTTCCTCATTTTCTCTTGCCACCACCATGTAAGAAGTACCATTGCCTCCCACCATGATTCTGAGGCCTCCCCAGCCATGTGGAACTGTAAGTCCAATTAAACCCATTTTCTTGCCAGTCTCCGTTATGTCTTTGTCAGCAGTGTGAAAACGGACTAATACAGGTATCTTTATTTTTAAATAAGTATCTATTCATGTCTTTGGCCCACTTTTTCATGGAGTTACTTGTTCTTTGCTTGTTGAATTGTTCAAGTTTGTTATAGATTCCAGATGTTAAACCTTTGTCAGATGCATAGTTTTCAAATATTTTCTCCCATTTTGCAGGCTGTTTACTCTGTGGATAGTTTATTTTGCTGTGCAGAACCTCTTTTTCTTAAATTATACTTTAAGTTCTAGGGCACATGTGCACAACGTGCAGGTTTGTTACATATTTGTATACATGTGCCATGTTGGTGTGCTGCACCCATTAACTCATCATTTACATTAGGTATATCTCCTAATGCTATCCCACCCCACTCTTCCCACCCCACGACAGGTCCCGGTGTGTGGTGTTCCCTACCCTGTGTCCAAGTGTTCTCATTGTTCAGTTCCCACCTATGAGTGAGAACATGTGGTGTTTGGTTTTCTGTCCTTGCAATAGTTTGCTCAGAATGATGATTTCCAGTTTCATCCGTGTCCCTACAAAGGACATGAACTCATCCATTTTTAGGACTGCATAGTATTCCATGGTGTATATGTGCCACATTTTCTTAATCCAGTCTATCATTGATGGACATTTGGGTTGGTTCCAAGTCTTTGTTATTGTGAATAGTGCTGCAATAGACATACGTGTGCATGTGTCTTTATAGCAGCATGATTTTATAATCCTTTGGGTATATACCCAGTAATGGCATGGCTGGGTCAAATGGTATTTCTAGTTCTAGATCCTTGAAGAATCACCACACTGTCTTCCACAGTGGTTGAACTAGTTTACAGTCCCACCAACAGTATAATAGCGTTCCTATTTTTACACATCCTGTCCAGCACCTGTTGTTTCCTTTTTAATGATCACCATTCTAACTGGTGTGAGATGGTATCTCATTGTGGTTTTGATTTGCATTTCTCTGATGGCCATGATGATGAGCATTTTTTCATGTCTGTGGGCTGCATAAATGTCTTCTTTTGAGAAGTATCTGTTCATATCCTTTGCCCACTTTTTGATGGGGTTGATTTTTTTCTTGTAAATTTGTTTAGTTCTTTGTAGATTCTGGATATTAGCCCTTTGTCAGATAGGTAGATTGTAGAAATTTTCTTCCATTCTGTAGGTTGCTGTTCACCCTGATGGTAGTTTCTTTTGCTGTGCAGAAGCTCTTTAGTTTAATTAGATCCCATTGGTCAATTTTGGCTTTTGTTGCCATTGCTTTTGGTGTTTTAGACATGAAGTCCTTGCCCATGCCTATGTCCTGAATGGTATTGCCTAGGTTTTCTTCTAGGGTTTTTATTGTTTTAGGTCTAACATTGAAGTCTTTAATCCATCTTGAATTAATTTTTGTATAAGGTTCAAGGAAGGGATCCAGTTTCCGCTTCCTACATATGGCTAGCCAGTTTTCCCAGCCCATTTATTAAATAGGGAATCCTTTCCCCATTTCTTATTTTTGTCAGGTTTGTCAAAGATCAGATGGTTGTAGATGTGTGATATTATTTCTGAGGGCTCTGTTCTGTTCCATTGGTCTATATATCTGTTTTGGTCACTGTAGCCTTGTAGTATAGTTTGAAGTCAGGTAGTGTGATGCCTCCAGCTTTTTTCTTTTGGCTTAGGATTGTCTTGGCAATGCGGGGTCTTTTTTGGTTCCATATGAACTTTAAAGTAGTTTTTCCAAATTCTGTGAAGAAAGTCATTGGTAGCTTAATGGGGATGGCGTTGAATCCATAAATTACCTTGGGCAGTATGGCCATTTTCACAATATTGATTCTTCCTATCCATGAGCATGGGATGTTCTTCCATTTATTTGTTTCCTCTTGTGTTTTGTTGAGCAGTGATTTGTAGTTTTCCTTGAAGAGGTCCTTCACATCCCTTGTAAGTTGGATTCCTAGGTATTTTTTTTCTCTTTGAAGCAATTGTGAATGGGAGTTCACTCATGATTTGGTTCTCTGTTTGTCTGTTATTGGTGTATAAGAATGCTTGTGATTTTTGCACATTGATTTTGTATCCTGAGACTTTGCTGAAGTTGCTTATCAGCTTAAAGAGATTTTGGGCTGAGACAATGGGATTTTCTATATATACAATCATGTCATCTGCAAACAGGGACAATTTGACTTCCTCTTTTCCTAATTGAATACCCTTTATTTCTTTCTCGTGCCTGATTGCCCTGGCCAGAACTTCCAACACTATGTTGAATAGGAGTGGTGAGAGAGGGCATCCCTGTCTTGTGCCAGTTTCCAAAGGGAATGCTTCCAGTTTTTGCCCATTCAGTATGATATTGGCTGTGGGTTTGTGATAAATTGCTCTTATTATTTTGAGATACATCCCATCAATACATAGTCTGTGGAGACTTTTTAGCACGAAGGGCTGTTGAATTTTGTTGAAGGCCTTTCTGCATCTGTTGAGATAATCATATGGTTTTTGTCTTTGGTTCTGTTTATATGCTGGATTATGTTTATTGATTTGCATACGTTGAACCAGCCTTGCATCCCAGGAATGAAGCCCACTTGATCATGGTGGATAAGCTTTTTAATGTGCTGCTGGATTCAGTTTACCAGTATTTTATTAAGGATTTTTGCATCGACGTTCATCAGGGATATTGGTCTAAAATTCTCCTTTTTTGCTGTGTCTCTGCCAGGCTTTGGTATCAGGATGCTGCTGGCCTCATAAAATGAGTTACGGAGGATTCCCTCTATTTCTGTTGATTGGAATAGTTTCAGAAGGAATGGTACCAGCTCCTCTTTGGACCTCTGGTAGAATTTGGCTGTGAATCCATCTGGTCCTGGACTGTTTTTGGTTGATAGGCTATTAATTATTGCCTCAATTTCAGAGCCTGTTATTGGTCTATTCAGGGATTCAACTTCTTCCTGGTTTAGTCTTGGGAAGGTGTATGTGTCCAGGAATTTATCCATTTCTTCTGGGTTTTGTAGTTTATTTGTGTAAAGGTGTTTATAGTATTCTCTGATGGTAGTTTGTATTTCTGTGGGATCAGTGGTGATATCCCCTTTATCATTTTTTATTGCATCTATTTGATTCTTCTCTCTTTTCTTCTTTATTAGTCTTGCTAGTGGTCTGTCAATTTTGTTGATCTTTTCAGAAAGACAGCTCCTGGATTCATTGATTTTTTGAAGGGTTTTTTGTGTCTCTATCTCCTTCAGTTCTGCTCTGATCTTAGTTATTTCTTGCCTTCTGCTAGCTTTTGAATGTGTTTGCTCTTGCTTCTCTAGTTCTTTTAATTGTGATGTTAGGGTGTCCATTTTAGATCTTTCCTGCTTTCTCTTGTGGGCATTTAGTGCTATAAATTTCCCTCCACACTGCTTAAAATGTGTCCCAGAGATTCTGGTATGTTGTGTGTTTGTTCTTTTTGGTTTCAAAGAACATCTTTATTTCTGCCTTCATTTCATTATGTACCCAGTAGTCATTCAGGAGCAGGTTGTTCAGTTTCCATGTAGTTGAGCGGTTTTGAGTGACTTTATTAATCCTGAGTTCTAGTTTGATTACACTGTGGTCTGAGAGACAGTTTGTTATAATTTCTGTTCTTTTACATTTGCTGAGGAGCGCTTTACTTCCAACTATGTGGTCAATTTTGGAATAAGTGTGATGTGGTGCTAAAAAGAATATATATTCTATGATTTGGGGTGGAGAGTTTTGTAGATGTCTATTAGGTCTGCTTGGTGCAGAGCTGAGTTCAATTCCTGGATATGCTTTTTAACTTTCTGTCTCGTTGATCTGTCTAATGTTGACAGTGGGGTATTAAAGTCTCCCATTATTATTGTATGGGAGTCTAAGTCTCTTTGTAAGTCTCTAAAGACTTGCTTTACAAATCTGGGTGCTCCTGTATTGGGTGCATATATATTTAGGATAGTTAGCTCTTCCTGTTGAATTGATCCCTTTACCATTATGTAATGGCCTTCTTTGTCTCTTTTGATCAAAGAAGGCCATTTTGACCCCCAGCCTCACTGCCACCTTACAGTTCGATCTCTGACTGCTGTGCTTGCTAGCAGTGAGCGAGGTTCTGTGGGCGTGGGACCCTCCGAGCCAGGCACAGGATATAATCTCCTGGTGTGGCATTTGCTAAGACCATTGGAAAAGTGCAGTATTAGGGTAGAAGTGTCCCGATTTTCCAGGTACCGTCTGTCATGGCTTTCCTTGGCTAGGAAAGGGAATTCCCCGACCCCTTGTGCTTCCTGGGTGAGGCGATGCCCCACCCTGCTTTGGCTCACGCTCCGTGGGCTGCACCCAATGTCCAACAAGCCCCAGTGAGATGAACCTGGTACCTCAGTTAGAAATGCAGAAATCATCTGTCTTCTGCGTTGCTCACTCTGGGAGCTGTAGACTGGAGCTGTTCCTATTCAGCCATCCCCTCCTCTCCCATCTTATCTGTCTAGAAGCTCTTTAGTTTAATTAACAGATCCCACTTCTCATTCTTATTGCAATTGCTTTTGAGGACTTAGTCATTAATTCTTTCCCAAGACCAAAGTCCAGGATGGTGTTTCTTAGGGGTTTTTCTAGGATTCTCAGAGTTTGGGGTTCTTATGTTTAAATCTTTAATCTATCTTGAGTTATTTTTTTGTATATGGTAAAAGGTAGGTATCCAATTTCATTCTTCTGTATATGGCTAGTGAGCTATCCCAACACCATTTATTGAATAGGGAGACCTTTCTCCATTCCTTTTTTTTTTTTTTTTTCCCACTTTGTCAAAGATCAGGTGGCTATAGGTGTGCAGCTTTATTTCTGGGTCCTCTATTCTGTTCCATTGGTTGATATGTCTGTTTCAGTATCATTACCATACTGTTTTGGTTACTGTAGCCTTATAGTATGGTTTGAAGTCAGGTAATATGATGCCTCCAGCTTTGTTCTTTTTGCTTATGATTGCTTTAGCTATCTGGGCTCCTTTTTGGTTATATTCAAATTTTAGAATAGTTTCTTTTAAATTCTGAGGAACACAGATTTTTGATGGCTTTGAATATCTTGCAGGATGAGACCAGAGGAAGCACATGTGGCAGAATCAGCACCCAGTTATTTAAAATAGATTTATAAGCCTACCCCTGTGGGATAACATCAGCCCCAGTTTAATATACAAGGTTGAGAAGAGAGGAATAAAATATCCATCCTTGCAAGGTAGACTCATGCTTAGTGTTTTGAGAATGTACCTCAGGACTTCAGAATTGGCTGTAGGCTAGACTCCCTTATACAGCAGCTTGAGATTATCTCCCTGAAGAATTATAATATTGGTAAGGTGACTGCTAGAAGCATTAGCCACTTTCTTAGGGATCCTGCATTGCTTTTAAGAGCCTTAAGGACAGGCAGAGGGGAACTAACTGATATTGTGTGTTATCGTGGTCTCATTTAATTGTTATACTGATCCTCTGAGAAAATTCACTAAACAGATGACAAACCAAATCTCAGACAGATAAAGGAATATGTGCCAATATTCATACATGTTGTAAGTGGCAAGATCAGGACTCTTTCTACAATTCCACATAGCATCTCAAAGCCATCCCCATCACCCCTACACATATTAAATCCATAGCACCCATCAGCCCCAACCCCGCTCTCACTCTGAAAAGGAAACTTAAGGTAATCAAAATGGATCAACTCAGTGAACACACGCTGCCTTCTTTCTTTTTATTCATTTTCAACACATATTTATTAAGCACCTACATTATACCAGGCACAGTTCTCAGATGAGAACGCTTCTCTCATTTAACTCTAGTGGGAAGAGCTAGACAAAAAAACTAATAAACCACTAAATGAACAAAATAATTTTCGATAGCCATGTTAGAAAGGAAGTGAAATAGTGATTTGGTAGACAGAGACTGAGGAGAAGCAGCTACATAGCTACAACGTGGAAAGTGTTCAGAGAAGGGCAAAGGAGGTCACTTTTGAGCTGAAACCTGACAGAACAAAGGAGCCATCCAAGCAAAAATGAACACGGGGAGTGTTACAGGCAAAGGAGCAGAAAGTTCAGACCCCATCAGACCACTTCACATTTTAGCCTTTTTTAAAATGTAATGTGCATAACAGTGAAGCATTTTTCTGATTTATAGTCTGAATGATATGTATTATTTGTCATTATTATTTTTCTGGGTATTTTGGCAGTGGGGCTAATAATCTTACCTCAAGAAGGCTGTGATCTGCACAAGTCCCAGAGACGAGCTGGCTTTATAGGAGGAGAGAGAACATGCGAGTTTACATCTGTTTTCTGAGAGAACCGCATACCTTAGGCTCAGCCTGAGGAGTGACTCACTGCATTCAGAGATGGGCGAGATCCAGATATGCCAGAGCCAGCGGGAAGCCTCCAGATCCCTAGTCACACAGATAGAACTTAGGCACCTCAGAAGCAAGGTGCTGGATTGTGTGAACATTTGTTTTAGTGCTAAATGGGACTTTTCCCAGGATGTCTTTGGTAATCATGAAGAGTAAATTCTAAAACAAGAAAGAAAATAAAATTATTTTTGTGTAGATAAGAATAAATATGTGGCATAGAGTAATTGAGAGAGCCAGGAGTAGGAGAATGTTATGAACTTGAACAAGGATCAAGTGGAATAACTTTTAAAATGATAAAAATCACTGCCTAGACCTATGCCTTTCCAACCTAGAATCTCTGAAAGCAGTCACAGGAACTAGAAAGCTGTTTGTAGTGTTTCAAAGACAAAAGTGAATGATAAGGCCACATAGGCTATCCTTTACTTCATGCCCTTTCAGATCATTTTTTCATCTTTCAGTATTTCAGCAAATCGTTAATGAGTTATCTACTGTGTGCCAGGTACCATGCCAAGTGCTAAGAAATTTTGTAAATGGCTCAAGTAAGGATCCTTGGTGTTGATACATTTTAACCATCTAATGTGGCAAAGAGACAAGTAAATGGATAATTTTAAAACAATATTACTTGTACTGATACAGGGGTTTATGGAGTACTTTGCAGAGTCCAATGGGTTGGGGGAATGCTAATCCAACTGGGGTAGGGTCTTGGAAAACTTCCTAGAGGAGACATTGCTAAATCTGTCTTAAAGGACATATATAAATTAGCCACATGGATCCAAGGGAATGAAATTCTTGGCAGAGGAAAGATCCTATACTTATGTATAGGGCTTTTAATTCTCCAGAGTACTTACTCATTGTATTAGTTAGAATTGTGTTCAGTTTTGAGGAACAGAAAATTCTGGTATCGGTAGTATAAGCAAATAAAGGTATGTTTGTTTCACAGAGTAAATTTGGAGTTAAGTGACATCTGGCTTTGGTTTAGTGGCTAATGATGTCAGGACTGCCATGTGTCTCTGAGATTCCCTGGACATTTCCTTCATGCTTGTTGCCTTATGATTGAAAAAGAGCTGCAGCTTTGGGTATTATACCCATGTTCAATCATGAGGGAGGGGTCAGAAGAAGCGCTATGTCTCTATTAATCAGGAAGGTAAACACTTTCCCAAGGAGCACCCCACCACCACCACCACCAAACCAGAAGACTTATCCTTCTGTGTCATATGCTCAAGCAAGGCTACATGCCACTCCTAACTGCAGTGTAGGCTAGATACACAAATACTTAACTCTTCTACTCTCCAGAGTAAAAGTTAGCAATGAGAGTGAGTTGGCAAATGACTACTGAGTCAGCCGATCAGTAGTATCTGCCAAATATATAATTTCATTTGCCTCCTTGTAATAAGTTTGTGAGATGGAAAGAGTGGGTGTTATTAGCTCCACTTTACAGAAGAAGGAACATTTGGAGAGCCAGATGATACCTAAAATCACAAAGCTGAACATTTATTCACTGATAACAAAAACAAAAGCTAATATTGGTTGTATGTATGCTTGTTACACACCAGACTCTATGCTAAGCACTTTACATATGTTCTCTCATTTCCTTCCCATGCAGTCCTGTAAGGTAAGCTCTCCTCATTTTATAGATGTATCTGAGTAACACAACTGAGGTATAAGGAGATATTGACATAAGTTCCCCAGGATCACAAAGCTAGTATATAGCAGATCCCTCAGGATTCAGACTTCATTTCTGCAGAATGTCAGCCTGATGCTCTTCTTGCCTCACCTCCCTTTGATTTAAATGATCAAAATGTTCTCCCTGTAGATCCAGCGAATGTACCACCTCACTGTTGCCCAGAGCCCTTGAAGCTACCCTGTGCCCTTGTTACTTCTTTTAATTATGTGACCCACTCCTGTTTCTTCATTATTGCTTTTATGGACATAGAATCCAGCAACACATTGTTTCAAATGTGCTTTCATTATGAATGCAGTTTCTTTCATTGGAATAGCACCAACCATAATGAATACATTTTGTATCCATGCAGATGTCACTGGTGTTTTCAGTGCTTCATTCTAATTTATGCTGGAAAATGAATACTTAAAGTATTGCCCAGGCTCCCATTACTCCAGAGGAAATTAGGGATGCCTTGTGTGTGTGCATGTTTTTGTGTTCATGCAGCAGATAGAATGTTTTGGTCAGAATGAATTGTGTGCGTGAAATAAGAGCCTAGCCCTTTCCTGGAAGGGCACTTTGGAGGTAATTCACTATGCCTATCAGTGAACCTGTGCAAGCAGGTGTCTTTGTGAGTGGGTGTTTTGGGCACAAATTATAGTCAGATTTTGTTAGAAGTGAAAGAGGGAAAGCCCTACTGATTGAGAGATACATGTTTTGGGGTGCCCCAAGGTCTTCTGGCCTTCTTATATACAGCCAGCAAAGGTTGCAGATGTCCTTGGTGGCAGCAGTCATCCCATCTATCAGCTTCACACTGACATGGCCTTCAATGTTGAGGGTGAACAGGGAGACAGAGGCCTACCGGAGGGGAGAATGTGCTGGGCTTGGGGTTAATTATGTGAACTCACCTTTATGGCAAGAGTTGGTTCATGACGTAGAGGATAATAGTCAAAGACTCTGAAACTATGGATAAGGGCAGGAGTACTCAGCTATCCAAGAAATGACCTCTCTTATGTTTGAAACAATATGTAGGCCAGAATGCTGTAGACATTCAGCCTGTCTGCAGGGGATTCTTGAAGTGATGTACTTTTAGATACATCTATGCCAAAAATATTATTTCTGAGGCTTGAGATCTGAGCAGCTAAAGGGTAGCTGGAAGATAACTTGTAAGATCCATTATTATGAATTTTTATTCAAGGGTTCTATGTATTAAAAGAAGGAGAAGTGGTGGTTTACAGAATATGAGAGTATTCTAAGTTTCTTTAAAAGACTACATTTTTATACCATACCTATTTAAATCTTTTAAATATTCAGGAGTTGCCTCTTAATAAAAAATGTCTACTTCGTTTAGAATTACTGACTCCATAATTGCAAGGCAAATCGAAGAAGGAATAGTGATGGCAAACTGAATTTAGAATGGGTATTTACGTATGTATATATGTATGTGTATGTGTGTATACACACATATATAACATGCATATAGATTAAGGGGTTTGGAAATGTTTATTTTGCCTCTAACACAAAAGGGCAAGAACCATTCTAAAATTTGGCTTGGGGAGAAGCAAAATCTCTCTATATATCTTTAAGTGATCTTAAATTTCACCAGGTTTTTATTGCTGAAAATCTAGGAACAAAAAACTAGGTTGTAGAACTTCAATATCTTTCATTTTCTGTTTCATAATGAGTACTTTCCCCTCTTGCGGTCTCTCAAGCCTTAATTTTTACACGGTGCATCACCTGACTCTTATGTCAATACCTGAAAGACAGATTTGCAAGAACTAGTTTTCTCAAATCTATCTAGAAATAGAGCCTAGATAAGATCAATGCAATAACCTTAAAGAAGGTATTGTTCTTTGCTTCTTTCACACCAAAAAGCTACAAATACTTGTCCTATACTGACTAAAATGTTTACTATTTTACAGGAAATTCTATAGAACCAAGTATACTGTTTGAGGGGATTAGTTAAAACACAAATGAATTTAGCTCTGAATTGAATCTGAGTTCCATGTTCTCCATTTTTGCAGATTCAAATAGCAGTAATGCTTGCTGTATCGCCTAAAAGAAAACAGCAAGAGGCAAAAACCTTCAGAGCTCTGCTTGTCTGAGGAGATGGCCCCACTGTTCACCATTTCCTCAGGGGTGGTGATTCAAAGCACATTTTATATTTGCCCTGGGGCAAGGATAGTCTTGCTTCAACCTAGAAGCCTTTTTGAAAGGGGTGCAGAAAGGAGGATGGATAGAAGGTGCCTCCTGCCGTGCTGCCTTCAGGTTTCTGTGGACAGAGCACAAAAGACAGATGCAGTTTACTATCAGAGCAGCTTTGAGTCAGAACTGTAGGAGGCTAAAACCTGAGAACCACCTCTGGGTCTCTGCACCCCATTCGGTTAAGAGTTCAGTCTTTATGGTAGGGAGCAGGAGTGGCTAAACAGTGTCAGCCTGATTCTCCTTCAGTTTGCTACTTTCAGCTGTTAAGCTGGCAGGCAAGCCTGGGAATCAGCCTGAATCCCTCCCTAGGAGCTGCCCATCTTAAGAGAGTTCCTCTAGCAAATGTGCCTTCAGGGGCCTGTATAACTGAAGCAAAGCCATTTGCATTAATTCATCCTACACATGTCTTTTGCCTCCTAAAACGTTCAAGGTTCCCTGCCATATGTGTATACTGGATAGTAAAAGTTTCTAGTCTCTAAATTGCTGTGCATTTAGTCTGCGCTAAGATGATTGAAACATGTGAGAGAGAACCAGCCCCAAAGAGAATGTGGCATTTTATTTCCTTAACCTGAGTCATCTGTGCTTTCACTGCCATTCTTTTGTTGTGGTTGTTTTTAGACGTGAAACGAACTCAAGATTTTTAAAAAGTGTTTTCAATCATAAATAGCACCTACTGAATGAGAATAAGTTAATACCAAACTTAGGTATTTTCCAAAACTTTTAATTTGAAATAAAACAAGTTACAACTATTATTTACAAAATATTACCCCTGTGCCCATTATAATATTAAGAACTTTAAAAAGTGTTTCTCTTTAGTAGCATTCACATCTACTCTATTACATAGGTCTTACTGGATGCATTTTACAGATGAGAAAACTAAAACTCAGAGAGGAAAATGACTTTCCCAAGGTTACATTATCTGCTTATCTCAGTTCCCAGTCCTTTCCTTTTAGATGGTTATTGACAACTAGAAGACTGAAGGAAGATTCCATCAAAGACTCCATTAGCTCACTTAAGATAAATAGGTTGACTCTTCTTTTAACCAGGTGGACAGCAAAAGCCACCACACTATGCACACCACTTACACTACTACCTAATTAACCCAGGAGTAACAGCTACTGAGACCTGGCGAGATTCACAGTCCCATCCAGCCTTGTTTTTAGTGGGAAGAACATGAGTTTTGCAACCAGTCACTCCTGAGATCCAAATGTAGTCAAGTCACTGACCCCTCTGAACCTCATTTTCCACATCTGTAAAACAATCATAATGCCTTCTTCACAGAGATGCAGCCGTAATTGGACAAGAGATTATATATGAATACCTATTATAATGCATACTCATTGAATAAATTTTTTAAAATACACAGTTGCTTAAAATATAATTTTCTCTGTGTTAGCAAAAGGTTTCCCAGGCACCATGAAGTGTTTTGGCTGCAGTAGGAGAGTGGTTGGCAGATACAGTGTTCTTCAGTTTCCATTTTTCAGGTTCATTCTTTAGAACCAACTTTGCTTTTTATGTCGTGTTTTTTCCTCCAAGATAGGAAGTGGGCTGACGCTTTCCCTTCTACACTCCCCATCCTATCGCTCTCTGTAAGTATTCTCTCGCCTCCCTTTTGTGATTTCCTTAAGTGCTTTTAATGGTTGCTTGACACTAGAAAGATATTCCCAGCAGGCACTCAATTTGTAATCACTGCTTGTTGCTTGATGTGAACTTGTGGCTGACCTCTGGAAAAGCGGTGTGGGTGGGCATGGAGACGAGAGGAGGAAGCAAGGCTCTGCTCCAGCAAAGTGAGATGGTGCATCCCTGAGCAACTGGCTGGCAACTGGAGGGGTGACTCTGAAGATTGCTGTCACGCCTCCTTGCCACCTTGGGTTGGCCAGCGTGTCTGGAAGTATAATCGGTAGTAGGTTATGGTATGGTTAAACAACCATATTCTTAACACCAGCAAAGCACAAAAGAAAAACAGGATGATAGAGCAGCTACAGTACATTTCCACAGTGTCTCTGTTATTACCACAAGGTGAATGGAATGCCCTGAGGAGCAGCCTGCATACAGCTAGAGCTAATCATCCCTTATTCCACAGCCTGCAACCTGGGGGCCTAGAATGTCCCCCACTTTTTTTTATCTTATAATTCTGACTGTCTTCACCAAGGAGGTGATTGAGGTATTGCATATGGAAGAAAAATACAAATTCTTTGTGTCTTCATTCTACAAATCTTCATAGACACATGACTGCTAATCAGGGCTATAAATGATGAATCCAGATACTTGCCTTCAAGCAGCAGTTCCCTGTCTAGAGGAGGAAAAGCCAAGTGTCTGTACCAGCGTAGTATCACCACAAGAGACACCTGTGGTAGCGGGTGTCAATGTCAGGGAAATGGATTTCATGTTAAATGCCTTGTGCCCAATCTTTTGTGACCTGCCTAAACCTTATGGGCATATCCCCAAACCACACTGTGAGCCAGGACTTCATAATGAGGCATCCAGTATCTACCACTGTCCACAGCCTCACTTCCTAGCCTTTGTAATGAATTACTGTGTTTATGGACATGGCTCACTTTCCAGGCTGCCACTCTCCCCTTCCTCACCAGCTTTGATGCCATCCTATGGCAGTTGTTCATGCTTATTCCCTTGATTAGGCTACTTCTAGCTCACCTGGTCTTACCAGCCCTTGGGATCCTGCATTTCTACTGCTCCCGCATGAACAGTAGAGCCACCAAGTTCCTCTTGGTCCTACAAGCAGGACCCCGAATTCTCTGATCTTGAAGGTGGATGATGAGTAGTCTCTCTAGAGTGGAGTGGTCAGCACAGACTTCATGGAAGACATACACTTAGGCTGGTTATGATTTGGGTGGGTAAAGAGAAAGGATATGGCTGTTCTACCCTAGAGCAAGAGAGATCTTTGTTATGACTTGTTAACAGCCATTTAAACCATCATTGTGAAGAAGGAGTTTAGAACTGGAGCTGCCACAGAGATTCAAGGATTATCTGTGGATTTCGGTGTTGTACTGTTCTTTACCAAAGGGAGGGGAGGGGAGGCAAGGGGTTGTTGGAACGAAAGAAAATAAAGCCTCTAGTATGGCGTTATATCAGATTCATGGAGTCCTTCTGTTCTTTTCCTCCAGACAATTTTTATATTCCTGCATTGGGCCTCATTTGAGAGTCTGGTTTTGGCCCCTAACGAGAATGCCCCTTGTAGCCATGTTGTAACCATTCATGCCAATTAAAATGAATAAGAGCTAAGTGATCGTCTTGCCTTTCACACAAACCAGCGGTTCTCAGAGTTGGTTGCTGGACCCCTACAGTTAATGGCTCTATTTCCAAAGCCTGGTCTTTCCATCCTCTTCAGTGGGCAAAAAGAGGCATATGATTAGCCACCAGAGGCCTTAGTCCCACCAGGGCTCTGAGCTCTATCAGAAATCAGACTCAGGAGAGGTGGCTGGAGAAGCAGTTTGGGAAGGATGTAAGCTTTCTCTTTACAGCTGAACATAAACTGAGTTGTTCCACAGGCTTTGCTTAAACTTTTACACACAGAATTATCACTCTTAACTCCTTTTTTCTTTCTTGTGTATATTTCAGCCTGAGGCCCTAAAAATAGGTTTTTTTATAGAGGAGTAGCTTTATTGTCTCACAGCAAATATTTTTTAATTTGAAAACAACTCTCAAAAGAATTCTCTCATCTTTTCCCCAAAGTGGTTGACTGAAAAATATTTATTTTGTTGTTATTCCCTCCCTCCTACCCATCTCTGCTGGGCTGAGTGAGGACTGCAGTGGAATGTTTTAAGAAGTGAGTGGGTGACTGGATAGGGAAAGTAAAAGATCTATACCTCATGTTAACTTCTCATACTAGAAGAGCCATCTGATATATTTATTGTTCTATATTAAACTTGAGTCTGATTGGGACTGAGAATGTGAGAGCCTTAGAAATCATCTAATTCAAGGAGGAAGAAGGGGACATAGCAATATGTCATGAAAGTTTAGTATGTATAGGGTACTGCTTCATACAGTGTTTAATGAGAAAGGTAATCACTTAATAGTTTACCTTGTGCTGTGTGTTTTTACATTCATTAAGAACCTGGGAATCATTGATCCTCTTTTACAAGTGAGGAAACTGGGACCCAGTGGAGTAAGTTTTGCCCAGAGGGGTCTCAGTTAATAAGTAGAAGGACTGGATTCAGCCTTGGTTTCTCTATGCACTCCTGCTCCTCTTAGCCTAAAAGGCAAGGTTGAGAGTTCTGACAGCAGGAAACCCTGTCATCCAAATTACTGACAGATGCCCCTCAATTAAGCAGTCTTAGAGGGTGACTGGGCCTTACTCAGTTCTAAGAGGCATATTCCCCTGGTGCTCCTTGGGGTATTTACACTGTTTTGTTCTGCCTGGGCCTTGCAATTGGGCCATTGGTGACCAAGTGCTTTCCAGGTATCGTAAATACATCTTATGACACTTGATTTCTGTTGACACTAAGCCATAAACAGGTTCTTCTTCATATAGATGAAACAGGTTTAAAGTTGTAGAATTATGTCATTTGGGTGTCACAGCAGAGCCAGCTTCTGGAAAAACTGGGAGGAGGGCAAAATGTTCTTTAATAATCCTTATCTGCTTCTTTCAGCACCCGTACTTATGCCCTAGTCCTGACCCTTTAAAGATTATCATTTCTCTTTCCCCCAGCAAAACTTAACCTCATCCCAACACCTAAGATGACAGCTGGCTCATCCAGAAACTCTTCTGCACTCAAGTGGTTTATGGTGGTCCCATGGCATACTCTTGTCTTATAATACATAGTGATTTTTAACTAGGGGCTAAACTATCAGGAACCTTCTAAGTGCAGCACCTTAGACTACAGGAATAACTTTAATAGGGACTTTAGGCTTAATGACTTATGGGATATCTTTTAAAAGTGACAAAGGCCTTGCTGTTTTTCACATGCTCTCAAGTTTGGCATCTGTTACCTCCTCCAGTACATAGAGCAGTCCTTTGAGTTCAAAGCACTGGGCTTTGTTCAGTCTTGAGATTAGGCAGTGACATATAAAGGATGGAAAGCTGCAGTCTTCAGTTCCTCTCTTCTCCCTGCTTCAGCTCTGTTTGATGTTTTTATGTGTTTTGGATCATCTAGTGGTGACCAGACTAGTGCTGTCTCTCATCTGACGGCACTGCACTGCAGTACAAGGAGAGCCTCTGGTAAGATTGGCTGAAAGTAAACTGGATGTGATGTTCATCTCATTGCTGTCTACATCAAGCAACCCTCCTTCCAGGAGGGGCAGATTTCCTACAGTCCAGGCCTGTTGACTGTATCATGAGCTTTTGGAATATTGAGGTTGGAGTGCAGGTAGGGATAGCTTTCTTACCTTCTTTTCCATTTCCTAGGGAAACTCATAACAAGAACACTTACTAAAAGGGCAGGGGTAGAACTGGGTGGTAAACAGGGAAGAAACCAGGCAGTGGGAGAACAGGGACCCTCTGTTCCCTTTCATAAACATCCACTTCTCAGTTATACTCATCTGAGAAGACATGCTGGCAGAGATGCTTGAGTTATTAACTAGACATAAGACACCTCCTCATGGTTTCTTGTTTTCCCATTTCAGAGCCCTCTCACTGTCCCTGGCACGGACTTTAGACTCCTGGACAAGTGAGTCTGGCTTTGACAAAGAGGGAGCCCTAGCCTCTGCTTGGGAGCAAGTGTCCATTTGCTCCAGACCCCCAGCATCATGACATTGGCACCTGTAATACTCTTCCAAGCTGAGTCGCAGATCTGTGCTGATGATGTCATCACATTTGAGCAGCCTAATGCCTGCTGGCCCCCATGTAGGCTTTATATTGAGTTACCAATGGGTGTTTGTTTTTCTTTTTTTCCTGAAACATCTGCTTGTGCTGCCTCAGGGAGTGTCACACAGAACACAGCCTGTATATTTTAAGCATAGCCCTTGTTCACATTTTGAAGTGCTGGCAATGTGGTAGACGCCATATGGAGCCCTGACACCCTTCTCATCTCCTATTCTTTCCCATCTACATCCCCTCATTTTCTTAGGAGACACTTCCAGCATGACCCATAAAGATGAGCATTAGGAGCTGCTGATGAGACACGTTCTCTCTCTGGACCCTCGCACATTTTATCTCTAGCCATTCTGAATTTTTCACAGCTCTTTGAGCATGCCGAGCTGTTTCACATCTTCAAAGTTTGTTCAAGCTGTTCCCTCCACCTGGCACACCCCTCTCCTTGCCCCATTGTCTTCCTAGAAAATACCAATCCATCTGTCAACACTCAGTGATAAAGTCTTCTCTGACTCTGCAGGTGGAATTTAGCACTTCTTCTCTTATGGCTTATAGCTACATTCTTTGCCATACTGTGAGCTCCTGAATGGTAGAGACATCTGATACACCACTGTGTTCCATCACTGGCGTGTATTTGGGGCTCAGTCACTGCGAGGTGAAAGAATAGCCACTGACTTCAGGATGGGAGTGATACAAAAACAGTTGATTTTAGTTGAGTACTCATTAGGCAATAGGCTGAACACATTATATCCATTATCTCATTTAATATTTATATCAACTCTTAAGAGGTGGATCCTGATACTGCCCTTTCCTGAGTTGCCCCTACACACACACACACACACACACACACTCTCTCTCTCTCTCTCTCTCTCTCTCTCATCATTCTCTATTCCAGCATCCTGGTTTATTTTCTTCATATCCACTATCAGAAATTATTTACGTGTTTGTTGTCAACTTACTGGAAATTAAGCTCCATGAAAACAAGGACTTTGTCAGTCTTTTTCACTGCTATTTTACCTATTTGAATGCCTTATATACTGAGGGGTACTCAATAAATACTTCTTCACTGAAAGCACAAATGAAGGAATGACTCCCCATTTCACAGATTCACAGATGAGGAAAACTGAGGCCTAGAAGATGTTAAATAGCTTTGCCAAAGTTACACAGCTCAGAGCTGAAGGGTTTGGATGGTAAGTAATCCTGGTCTCATTCCAAAGTGGATGATCCTGACGTATTATACTACCTCCTTTAGGAGTTCTTCCAGTAGACAGATCTTAGTGCTCATAGAGAAAGGTCTGCTTTCCTGCTGGATGTAGTTTTTACCTTGAAGGTTTACCTTGCCCGCCTTCTATCTCACCGGTGAAATCCCTCCTTCTAGGCCGAAGCAAGTTATGAGAGCTGCCATATGCCAGCTGCCAAATGTCTTCAGTGCCAGGCATGTTGCTAAACTAGGGGTAAAATAGTGAATGAGAAACAAATGCAGCCTCCAAAGAGCTCAAGTGACAAATAGTGACTTTTACAATATAATGGTGCTGAGGTGCACTGAAGCCCGGAACCTCTGGAGGCTACAAGGGCAGAGCAGTGATGTGTCAGACCACCTGTATCACTGGTTCCCTGATGGCAGACAGGAGACATCATCTTCACTTAATTCAGATTTCATCCTTTAGTAGGGTGTAGTGAAAATCAACTCAAACCTTGAAAGATATTTCTATGTAACCTAACTAAATGAGTAAGACCTTGGTGCCTCTCACTGCAGGACAGGCAGGATTGAAAATGAAACCAATATCTGACCCAACGAGATTCTGTTGTAAGTTCTGGGGAACAGGTCTTGGTGGCAGGCCCTTTTACATGACTGTTTGCTGGAGCGCACAAGAACCAAGACGAGAATCTGAGGGAAATGGCCACTTTGCAGCCAGGTTACAACAGGAAAGTCATGACTGGCTGCAGTTGTAAAAACTGAAAAGAAAAAAAAAATTTTAGCTGTGCTTCTTCTTTTTTAAAAAACAAACAAATAAAAAGACACTATTGGGGCCAGGCACAGTGGCTCACACTATCCCAGCACTTTGGGAGGCCAGGGCAGGTGGATCACCTGAGGTCAGGAGTTCGAGACCAGCCTAGCCAACATGATAAAACCCCGTTGCTACTAAAAATACAAAAATTAGCCTGGCATGGTGGTGTGTGCCTGTAATCCCAGCTATTCAGGAGGCTGAGGCAGGAAAGTCGCTTGAACCCAAGAGGTGGAGGTTACAGTGAACCAAGATTACACCATTGCATTCCAGGCTATGCAACAGAGTGAGACTCTGTCTCAAAAATAAATAAATAAACTAAGAGACTATTGGGATCCCCTGTAACAAGGAGAAAGTTTTCAAGTAATTAGTGCCCAGACTGGAGTTTGAGTCTGCCAAGGCCTTAGAACATCTTTAGCAACAAAGTACCAGTTACTTCCTCTGCTACTAGTAATGAAGCATTACTAATAACCAAGCTGAATAAATGCAGCCAGCTGATGTCACAAGCCCCCTCATATGCTACCTTCCCTCGTCATTGCCCAGGGCCAAAAACAAGAGCCAGTCCTTGGTAGTTTCAGTGCTGCCTAGCTGTGGGACCTTGGGATGTTACTTCCTTTGTCTACTCTGCATTTTCTTTGTCTGTAAAATGGAGTGTTAATGCTATTACACAGGATTATGGAAACTGATTGCGAAGATTTGGGTGAAGTGATTAGTTCAGTGTCTAGCAAGTAATAACATCCATTTATTAATTGTAAGTGCTTATAATGTATAATTATCCTCTTTTTACAGATATGGAAACTTTAAAGAGGCATCTCACCCAAGGTTGTGCCGCTAATGCCTGCTAGAATGGGGTCTCGAAATTTAGTTGTGTGCTTTTTCCATGATCAGTCTCAACCACCACAATAACTAACCTAGCTCTCCCACTTCTGGATCCATGCCTCAGCTGACATTTCATCTGAGGGAAAGAGGGAGCCATGAATTAAGTATCCCCTCACCTCTATCTTGGCGTTGCTGACTTGATATCATCCTCATCTCTCTCCCTTCATAGACTGTTAGGGTAAGAGGTGGATAAAGTACTGGAATGCAAGCCTGCCTTGAGAACAGCTCACAGCTGGGTTGTGGAGAGTTAGAAGTTGGCAAACTCACAGCTGTTTTATAGAGAAGCCAGATGAGAACATTTCCTCATGGAGATGAATTTGTTCTTCAGGTTTCTTTGTTTAGGGAGGACTAGCTATGAGCTTACTTCTGCTTTGTCACTGCTGTTGCAGTGACAACAGCATTCCCTGTCCATGGGCCACACCATCCTTTACTCATACGACTTCCAGTAAGGCTTATTTGTTTGTAAGAATAATCAGTTTATGATATAGCATTTTAATTCATTCTAGAGCTCCAGTGGTTATGTGTGCCTGGTCATTGCAGAGACAATTAGAAAAGAAATGGAGGTTGGGTTTACCTGTCAAAGTAAGCTGTTCATGAGATTCCTAGGCAGTGTCTCCATGACCAGCAAGTGGCCCATGGTTTGCCTGGGAAGGCTTCTTGAACAGTCACGTGTTATACGATTGTTTTGATCATGTACTCATTCATTCACTCAAAAATATTTGTTGTGGTTTCACCAGTGCCAAGCACATTACCAGGTACTGGTGATACGGCAGGGAACAAAATAGTTAAAGCCCTTTGCCACCGCAAAATAATTGTAGATAGTGATCAGTGCTATGAAGACAATACAGCAATATAGTGTAATAGTACAGGGATGGGGTGGCTACTCTAGATTTCCTGGTCTAGGACAGCATCTGAAAAGGTGATACTGGAGCTGAGACCTGAATGTTAATGAGTCTTGCATTCCAAGATGTGAGAGTAAGAGCTCTAAGGCAGACCAGCAAAGCACAAGCCTTAAGGCATGAACAAGATCAGCTTATTTGGGGAACAGAAAGAAAGCCAGTGTGGCTGGAAGGTGGCATGAATCAAGCTTGAAAGGGAGAGAGGGGCCAAAGCATGTAGGAATTTGTGTGCTATGAACTTTGTTCTAGGGGTTATAGGAAGCTATTGAAGGATTTTTAAATGGGGCACTGATATAATCTATTGCACGTTTTTGAACTGTTACTCTGAATACAGTTTGAATAATAGGCAATAGTGCATTAAGATTAGAAGTAGGAAGACTAGTCAAGAAGCAACTCCAGTAGTTCAAGCAGGAGATGGTGGCAGCAGTGGAGAAGACGAATGGACACACATGGGAGAGGTCGTGCAGGGTGAGTCAATAAGACATGCTGTTGGACTTAGTGGGATAGGGAGATGGTGCTGCTAAGGTTTTGAGCACCATGCTTGGCACATAGAATGCGTTCTTATTCATGATAGCTGTTACTGTCTTTATTTTTTTAATGGCCTGTACACTAAGAGAACAAACTTGAGAAGGAATCTTAGCCCATTGGAATGACAGCATGGTACCTAAAGTGTACAGGTGACAACAGTGTTAACTCTTCTAGTTTTTTGTTAATAGATAGCAGTTTTAGAGGAAATGGATGTTAGAGGTATGGTGATGTATTCAGGAGCCAGAAACTGACTTCCAGTCGATCTCCCTCTACCATCAACTCATTGTATGACTTTTAGTCTCTCTTAGTCTTGGTTTCTTCATGTGATGTCATTAAATAACTACAAAATGTTTTGAGCATTTACTATGTGATAGGTACTATGTCAAGCTCTTTATATATCTGCCAAGTACTTCATATACATTAATCTCATTTAATCCTTCCAGCAGCTCTCCCTGGTAGGTACTACATTGTCCACTATTTCCAAGTATGATCACCGACCTCAAAATCTCACAGCTAGTAAGTGGCAGAGCTGTGATTCAACCCCAGGTGTTTTGAACTCCTAGGTCCATATTCATAACCTGCTGCCATATGAAAAGTAGCACTAGGACATTATGGATTGGTATACTTCCAACTTCAGTTGAAGGTCATCATCATGAGACTGCCAAAGTTACTGAGAACTGTTTTCTCTGTGTGTGTGTGTGTGTGTGTGCGCGCGCGCGCCCGTGCGTTTTGTATCTTTGCCTCTGTGTGTGTGTGTATCTGCCTTGCTCGCTCTCTCACACACACTCATGTGCATGCACACAAACATGGTGTGAGTCTCTATTCAGACAGAGATTAGAAATCAGTGTCAAGTATATTTATTTATTGATCCTTTCTCTTTTTTTTCTTTGGTAACTTGTGAGATACAGCAGCTGAGGCAACAGGAAATTTGAAGTCCAGCATTTTACTAAATCTTATCTTATGTTTAAGATTTCTATGGAAGGAAACTGCTTGAGAGAGATTTGGTTTCCATTATACACATGCCAAGAGAAGATGAGGAAACTGGGTCAGGTGGATTTCCTGAAGGTACGGGAAGCAGGGAAGGCAAATCCTTGGGCTAATTTCTGCTTCTAACTCTCCACCCCTTGAAATTGCGTGGGCCCTAATAGAGGGTGTAGGAAAGGTTCCTTTCAGACCTCATCACAGGAGATCGCCAGTGATAGAAAATCCAGCAGCACTGGGGGAAGGAAAGGGAGGTTGGGGAAGGTCAATGTAAGGGCAAAGAAAAGGAAAAATCTGGCCCCAGGGCATTTTTCTCTTGAAGTTCAACAGGAAACTGAGTAACGTAGAAGTTATTTTAAAGAGATGGAACAGATAGACACATGCATGCATATATATGCACACACTGTATCCCATGCCAGGTCATCTCCCTGCAGTCACTTTGAAATTGCCCTGCTATTGGCAAGGGTGTGGGGAAAATGGGCATTCTTGTGCCAATGTGAGTAATGACTGTAAATCAACATAAGATTTCTGGAGGGTAGTATCAAATGCCTCTAAAACCATATCTCTTGTGTCCTTTGGAGAATATCTGATTTTAGGTCTGGGGAGGAAATAGACAGCTAAGCCTGAAGGCTCTGTAGTGCTAGAAAGTAGGGAAGTGCTCAAAAACAAACAAACAAAAAACAGAAAACCGGTATTGATGGGGATATGTCAATGGAACATAGCCAGCTAACAGAGCTTTCAAAGGCCAAAGCTGAGCAGTTTGAGCAACAGAATAGTAATATTGGATTATAACCCAAAGAATAAAATAAACATCCATGAATCCATACTGATATAAATGATCAAATAAATAAATGAAGAGACAAAGCTCATGTTCGAAAGTATTTCACATAATGTATGTAGATATTCCACCCTCAAGGAGAGGGAACATAACTTCTCACTCTTTAAGTATAGGCGACTCGTAGTGACTTCCTTCCAGAGAATACACTGTGGGAATGGGAAAAAAGAGTAGCCATACCATAGAAAAACCTGACAAGCAATACCTCAGCCAGGTGGTCAGGGCCACCTTCAACAGTGCTGTCATATTGATAGTATCAACCCTTGATATGATGTAATGATAATGGCACTTTACCTCTGTAATTTTCCTTCCAAAAGCCCATAACCATGGCCTAATTGTGAGAAAAACATCAGACAACTTCCGATTGAGGGACATTCTGCAAAATACCTGATCCCCACCCCTCAAAACTGTCCTCACCATCACAAACAAGAAAAGTCTAAGAAACCATCACAGCCAGGAGGAGCCTATGGAGACTTAATGATGAAATGTGGTATACTGAGTGAAATCTGGAGCAGAAAAAGGACTTTAGGGAAAAACTAAGGAAATCTCAAAATATGAACTTTAGTATGAAGGTATCAGTATTGGTTCTGTGAACCTGAAATATCTGAGGCAGGTCTCAGTCAATTTAAAAAGTTTATTTTGCCAAGGTTAAGGACACACCCATGACACAGCCTCAGAAGGTCCTGATGACATGTCCCCAAAGTGGTCGGGGCACAGCTTGGTTTTATACATTTTAGGGAGACATTAGATGTCAATCAGTATATGTAAGATATACATTGGTGTGGTCCAGAAAGGCAGGACAACTCAAAGTGGGGAGGGGGGCTTCCAGGTCATAAGTAGATAAAGGACAAATGGTTGCATTCTTTTGAGTTTCTGATTAGCTTTCCACTGAATCAAAGGAAGCAATTGGATATGCATTTGTCTCACGTGAGCCGAGGGATGACTTTGAGTGTTGTCTGTCCTTTGTGAGGGAGGTATGTAGCTTTTTAATCTTTGTAGCCATCTTATTTAGGAACAAAATGGGGGACAAGTTTGCCGATCACGGTTCCCAGCTTGACTTTTCCCTTTGGCTTAGTGATTTTGGGGTCCCCAAATTTATTTTCCTTTCATAGTTCATTGGCAACGAATATACCATGCAAATATAAGATGTTCATAGTAGGGGAGACTAAGTATGGGAATCCTCTGTACTATCTTTGTAATTTTTTGGTAAATCTAAAGCTGTTCTAAAAATTAAAGCTTATAAAACAAACGCAAACAAGGCTTTTGACCCAGAAGGAAACTCCAGGGAATTTTTCTTTGGAAATAACTAAGGATGATTCATCCACAATGATGTGTGTCACAGAGATGTGGATAATAGTGAAAAGGTAGAAATAATTTAAATGCCCAATATTAGGTATGATAAATCCATACAAATCATGATCACAATCTTATAGAAATATATTTCTTGATATGACATTCATGATTGATAGCTGAGTGGAAAAAGCAGACTGTGAAGAAGGCTGTCAAGTATGAGCTGATTTTGTAAAAGATATTTATTTTTATATATGTATAGAAGGTGTATGGGGAAATATATTTCACTGTGTTAATGGTGATTATCCCTGGTGGTAACATAATGGAATTTTTTTTCTTTTTTATGGAACCAATACTTGTTTGTTACAGAAAGTAAAAAGCAACAAAAAAGCAAAAGTTACTCTTTGAATTAAAAAAAAAAAAAAGCTGTAAATGATTCTACTCTAAATTCAGCAGCAGTAAAGGACTAAAGAAGGAAATTCTGAGAGCAGATGGGACACTGGCATGCTACAAGCCTGCCTGTTACTTCCGTTCAGTCACCTCCCTGTTGCAAGGCACTGCCTGGGCAGGCCTGCTGGCTCCTTTTAATCTTCCATAGAAGTAGGCCATCCCCACACAGGCCCTGCCAAGTGCAAGAAAGGTAGCCACCTATAAAAACAGTAAATAGGCTGCAAAGTGCATGGAGATCAATTCAGACTTGGCACTGTGGTCAGTGCCAAGGAGGAAGTAGACAGCTAAGCCTGAAGGCTCTGTAGTGCTAGAAAGTAGGGAAGTGCTCAAAAACAAACAAAAAACAGAAAACCCGTTTTGATGGGGATATGTCAATGAAACATAGGAGCCAACTAACAGAGCTTTCAAAGGCCAAAGCTGAGCAGTTTCAGCAACAAAATAGTAATACTGGATTATAACCCAAAGAATAAAATAAATATCCATGAGTCCATACTGATATAAATGATCAAATAAATAAATGAAGAAGAAACAAAACTCATGTTCGGAAAGTATTTCACATAATGTATGTAGATATTCCACCCTCAAGGAGAGGGAACATAACTCCTCACTCTTTAAGTAAAGTATAGGAGTGTGGGCCTGAGGTCATGCGGGAGACCCAACGCAAGGCTCTCTCAGAGGTCCCTAAATAGGTGTGGAGAGACAGAGTCAGCTGTGAGGGCTGAGACAAATTCAGGTCTGTATTTCTTCTTTTTCTTCTATAGTAATCCTACTCATCTCTGGCATTTTTTCATCTTAAAAAAGCACTTGCTTGTATCTTCCATCTCCTCATGGTAGGTGTTAATATCCCATTTTTTCAGGTGAAAACATTTTGCCTCAGAAAACTTAAATGGCCACTACTTATCAGCTGGGTAACTAGGGATCAGAAAAGACAGGCTCATCTCTTACCCAAGGTCAGTTCATTTCTCGGGGTTCTAGAGTCTGATTGCTTAACCTAGGTCTATTATTTACAAGTCATGTACCTTAAGCAGGTCTTGCAGCCTCTCTGGGCCTCATTTTTCTCATCTGTAGAATGGAGATAATACCAGAAGCTATCGGTGAGTTTATGTATATAGATTTCTTAGCACAGTTTGTGGAACATTAAGTAAGCCCTCTGTGAATAGTGGCCATTACTGAAAGAGAGAAGGCTCATGGGATAAAGTAGAATGCGAACTAGAGAGAGAAGAGCCCTTGCCCTTGTGGTCTGAGAAGGAATTGCAGTGAGGCTAGAGGCAAGTCAAACTTTAAGGTCCATGATGAAATAAATAATCATGGGACTTTTGCTCATGGCAGAGCTTACTCTTGGGTCTACACTAGGTAATGATCAGGCAGTACTGTGTCCGGAATTTATTCCTTCCGGTGGGTTCTTGGTCTTACTGACTTCAAGAATGAAGCCGCGGACCTTTGTGGTGTTACTGCTCTTAAAGGTGGTGTGTCCGGAGTTTGTTCCTTCATATGTTCAGATGTGTCCAGAGTTTCTTCCTTCCAGTGGGTTCATGGTCTCGCTGACTTCAAGAATGAAGCCGCAGACCTTTGCGGCAAGTATTACAGCTCTTAAAGGTGGTGTGGACCCAAAGAGTGAGCAGCAGCAAGATTAGATAGGATAGAGGGGGGCACAGGAAGCAAAGAGAGACAGTTGTATAAATGAGAGCAAATTAATTAGCTCAGCAAGTCTGTATGTTGGAGAGAAGCTTTATTAGTTTTTGTCTGGTTTGGAGTTTTCCTAAATTTTGCGTAAAATGCAAGGCATCCTAATTTCCCAGATAAGGATACTGGGTCCTAGAGTCACACAGCAGAACCAGGACTAGAACTCTAGTATTTTCATCATGTTTTTCTCGGTTAGCCCAAAATAGACCAAGGACGTTTTACTTTATTTTGTAAAGTTCAGATCCTTTAAAGCACAGTAACCTGATTTTCAGTTCAGGCTGTTGAGGCAGGTGAGTGTGGGACAGAGGGGACAAAGAAGGCAACTCTGCTCTGTCTAGTAAAGAAAGGTCCCTGGATCCGATTGTTTAGTCCATCTCTCCAGCAGTGCTGATCGCATATTTACTGCAACTAGGCAACCACTTCCTCAGATACTGAAAGCATGAGACTTCCCAATCAGCTCCTTGTACAATGCCCAGGCAGTGTAATTTTTGGAAGGAAAAGAAACTGTTAAACTTGCAAAGTCAGAATGCCTGCTACCTGATTTATTAACTCCCCCTTTATACCTCTACAATCTGGGGACAGAAGCCAAAAAGCTGAGCTGCCTATGTATACAGCCTAACTAAAAAATTGTCAGTGAAACACTGTAAAATGATTATGATAAAATATGATCATTTTATCAGCAGGTGTTTAGGGTCTGAACGTGGGGCTTATGGCATGCCTCTGACATTTCAGTTTCACAGGCATCACATCAGACAGTGAGCCCAGCTCAGAGAAGGGATACAGCATTCTGCTGACTGGGATGCCTTAGTCTCATTCTGTCACCCCAACCCCTACCCACAACCAAGAAAGTGTTAAATTTCACACCATCCTCCTGGTCAGAATTTAGGAGCTCCCAGTTCCTTTAGCTAAACATTTTTGTTTTACATCCCCTAAAAGAAAATTTAAAAGTATGTGCCTTTTTGCACATTTTTAAATTAATTCCTGAAATCATATATCAAGTGTAAATAGTTGCTAAGGGTGTGATCACTGACATATTGTGTCGTTTATATGAGTTTTTATATATATTTTTGTCAAAACTTTGGCACTGTTAATTTAGCTTATTAAATTTACAAGCAAGGTACACTATATAATCTAATTGGCAAAGCCAGTTCTGGTGGTCAAACCATCCAGCCAGATCAGACTTGCTTTCTGTCAGATTAAGTCTGATTTCATTTTTTTCAATACCAATAAACATTAGCACACACCTCATGATAACCATCTCACTTTTGAATTTGAAGTGTTAGATTGATGGATAGATAGATAAAACACACAGCCTTGCCAAGAGTTTCCTGCCTAAATGAAAAAAGAGATTGTCTCCTTTACTATTGCTTGCCATTCTCTCATAGGACTCCTCTAAGGGAGACATTCTAAAATTGTTACATGCTAAGATTCAGAAGGGTGAGAGTAGCATTTCTGCAGAAGTGTGGGAGTATGGTGATCTGGAAAGTGGGAGTGGCTGAAACAAGAACCTTATAGAGCACAGGCATGTTTCTGAGGAGATAAGTTTTAGGAAGCAGTATATATGGAAGTTAAGGATTTGGACATTAATTTTCATAAAATTACCCAGGCCCAAATACTTCCTGGAAGGTAATTACATACCACAAGGGTATCGGTACCCCAGTTTTAAGGCCACCACTTTTAGATACAGCAATACCCTCAAACTAGATCAGTGACTGAGCTAAGGCCGGTTAACTAAACTTCACTCCGTATTTGTTCTCCCCAGTGTTTGCAGGCATGACTTTTCTCGAGACCTGCCACCTAGAAGGGTCAGAGTGAAACTCAGCCTTTCTAGTTAGTACCTGTATTTCATTAGGTCTGGGTTGTCATTTACAAAACTCTCCAAGTGAGCAAAGCAGGATACTGTTGCTCTCCAGATATTTGAAGGGTATTTGGGGATAGGAACACACTTGTTCTGGAATGTAATGTTTCAGCTGCCAGAACTAGGAACATTTGAGGGAAAGGCAGAAGGAGGCAGGTTTTTATTCAGGATAAGAAGGAAGGTGGGTTGAGGAAGGTTAACATTTTTTATCATTTGTATTGCATAAAATACATAAAGCTTTCACAGTAACCCTGGAAGATAGCATTTCGACAAAACAGATTCAGAGAGGTTAGCGACTTAAGATCCCACCGTTTATTAGTTCATAACAGGGATTTGAACCTAGTTCAGTCTGGTGACATCAGAGTAATTATGTAATGCTGACTCTCTCATTGGCATTACCTGCTATAGAATGGGCTGTCTGCCTAACACCCTTAGTTTATTTAAAAAAAAAAAAAAAAAAGTGAAACAGCCATTAACATCTGAGTCCCATTCCGGTTGTAAGTCTAAATGTGACTGGTAGGTGTTTCAGAGGAGCGTGGTAAGTGGCTGAGGTAGAAGGCTGTATTACTTCCCTTGCAGAAAGTGAAGACTTTTATAGACTATTTAAGATAAAAAATCTCATGAACAGTCAGGCATGGTAGCTCATGCTTATAATCCCAGCACCTCGGGAGACTGGGGCAGGTGGATCACAAGGTCAGGAGTTCAAGGCCAACATGGTGAAACCCCATCTCTACTATAAATACAAAAATTAGCTGGGTGTGGTGGCGGGCACCTGTAATCCCAGCTACTCAGGAGGCTGAGGCAGGAGAATCGCTTGAACCCGAGAGGCGGAGATTACAGTAAGCCAAGATCACACCACTGCACTCCAGCCTGGGTGACAGAGCAAAATCAAAATAATAAATAAAAATAAATAAATAAATAAAATGAGATCATCTCATGAACATAGACTAGCTTATATACAAAGTTTATATACAAAGTGAAGCAAGAACATTCAGGAGAGGAGACGATGCCTAACACTAATTATATTGTTGAACCCTCCAGGAGAGATGACATACAAGCTGAGCAAAGCTCTGTGTTACAGATTCAGTTATGATCCCTTTTCTTATTCATTATTGTGAGAAGTGGGTTATTATAAAAATAAGATGCTTTCTTTAAAGATGCTGTTCTGGGGGGGGGGAAAAAAGGTTCTCCCTCTCTCCCCTGAGCCTGTATCTCACCTACTAGGCTTTAAAGTCCTAGAGGGCAACTCCTGTGTTCATCTTATTCATTATTGTGCCCAGAATCATGACTGACACATGGTTGACAGTCAACAAATATTTAGCAAATGAAGTAATCAATAAATGATATGCCAGTATCCTAAGATCTCATGTTTTAAACTGTGAGATAAATTTCAGACCCAAGAACAGATCTTTTTTAAGTTAATGAGAAAAGATTTTATCAGTTCAGACTTCAGACCTTTTCCCCAAGCCACTCTCCAAGTCTTATAGTAAAGAACCTGGCAACTGGAAAAGAGTTTATTTATAATTTGGTTATTCCCAATTTGGCAAGAGTTGTTGACTTCTTTGAAAATATGATGAAAAGTATGGCTTCTCTCAGACAAAGGAACACACAGATAAAATTCTGTATACAATTTCATTAGGTCCATGAACATTTAAACTATGTGTCTCAAGAATGCTAAAAAGTGAACTGCAGCTTAGGGCAGAGTCACCATACTGCCCTCATATTTGAAATAAAACTGACAAGAGAACAATGAGAGCTTGCTTTGGATATAATACCAAGGGGGAGAATATGGCGCCAGTTCCAGCTCTGCCTTGATTCTGGTGAGAAGCTTTCATAAAAGACCCTTTGTTCCCTTTGGGACAGATGCCATTAAATACTGCTCCTTAATGACAGCCCACTGTCCAGCTCTTCCTGGCATGCACCCTTCATCCCATGATTGTATAACCAGCAGGAAAGGGGAGTGGAAACAAGGCAGATTTTGGAATGGTGAAGATTACTGGGTTGGTTCTTTTGGCTCCTAGCATACACTTACCTTAACTTGCAGGACCTGTTTCTTGAAATGTTTTTGCCTTTAGTGGAAGGTCTAGAAATCTGCTGCCTAGGATATTTTCCCTTAAGGTCTTTCCCAAATGGATGCAAAGGAGCACAGCTTTTGTATAGACATAGATAATCCCTTGTGAGATGAAAAATTTCTAGGTAATAGCTGGGAGCTGATGTTCTACAGGCCTTTTCCTTCCTACCAGCTTGACCACTTCAGACTTTATCCAACAGAAACTAAACCTTGAGTTTTAAGGACACAGACCTTACTATGTGACCCTAGGATTTTACATGTCTCAGAGCTTCACGTTTTTCATCTGGAAAACGAGGGATAATAATAGCCCCTACATAATAGGAAGAATGGGTGAGTAACACACGTAACTCAGTGCCCCGGTCCACGGTAAGCACTTGATCAAGCTGGCTCTTGTTACTATTTTAAGGACAGTGACCTATGGAAGTGGATGGGGAGAAACTAGGCAAGTTTGCTACTTTTGCCTTTCTGAGTGTGCTCATTCCTGCTTTTTCAGGCTCTGCCTTCTCCTTGCCCCTGTCCCTGTACCAACAGTGTTCTCTCCCAGGTCCAAGCCAGAGGTGCTGTAACTCTGAGCAGCTGAGGTACCAGCCATGCCTCTGGGGCTTGACAACTCATTTTTTGGTCACTGAAACATCACTAACATCTGGAATAACCTGGCCAGGGCAGTAATGACTGACCAGTCCCCTCAACCGTGTCCATCCCTCCCTCCCTTTCTTCCTGTTGTTTGTATTTCACTTCCTTTTTAAAAACAATTATTTATTGAGCTCTTCCATGTGCCTAGTCCAGTGCTAGTGCTAGATATACATAGTTAATAAATAGTATTGCTATTCTTGTATGCTCTAGTCATGGGTAGAGAGAAGAGCAAATCGCAAACAAATTATGTAATGTGATAAGGCCTATGAGAGAAGTAAGAGAGAATCACCAGGGAGTCCTACTTAGTAGGGTACCTTCTCTGACGAGGTGGCATATGTCCCTATGGCATGAGTTGAAATCTTGGATTTTTTCCAAGTGCAAAATGCCATTGAGAGTGCAGATGATAGTAGCTTCTTGTTTTTTCTCTCCTAACAATAAATGGCTTAAGGCTTAGAGGAAATCACACACCTGATTTTTACCAGCAATTTATTTTGTCAGTTAAGTTTAAAAGAATGATGACTCTCACCTGCTCCTTTAAATAGCTGCTCACTTAACCATATACCAGGTACTGTGCATTTTATATGTATTCTCTTATTTAATCCTCTAGTAACTCAAGAAAGTAAGTTTTATCATCATCCCCCTATGGCCAGATAAATCAGAATTTAGAGAAACTAAGTAACTTGCCTTTGGCCATGTTGGTCAATCATGGTAGTTAAGACTTAAAATCCAGGTATGTCTGACATAAAGTCTGTGCTACCAACCAGTAGACTAGGTTGCCTCCCTTCTTGTGATATCTTAACTCACCTGGTTCTCCTTTTCCTTTGTAGTGGTGCCAGTGAAGAAGAGGACACATGAAGGCTTGCTACCCCCACTGGAAAATCATCCCCTCCCCTTGTGTGTATGTGACAGTGTGTATGTAACGGCTTCTGATTTCTGTGAAAGCTGCTCAGCAACAAACGTACTTCCACCAGATGTGTCCCCAGATCCACAGCAGGCACATATCTCTCCAAGGGATGACCAGTTTTATGCTTACTGACTGTGTGCTTCTCATCCTCTGGTTGTGGTAGGTCAAGGAAAAGAGCCCATTTGATCCACCAGGAGCAATTAAGAAGGGTCCTTCAGGTAATCCCTCAGTGGCTGCTTTGAACTTACTCAGGAAAGTCAGCCCCCATAATATTGTGTTACTAAACAGTATGGCTTTGTTAGGAAGGATCTGGAATAATCTTGAAGGGAAGTCAGAGTTTTCTCCCTGCCTATTAACAGAAACCCAATTTTGTTCATATTGAAGCATGAAATAAATGAGAGCAAGGTAGGGCCACATTGACTCATGTGGGCAGTCCCTAAAAGTCCAGTTCTGCATTTGTGAAAATGTGGTGCCATGAATTAAGGTGGATGACTGGAAAAAGGTGTTGGAGAAAGAGTTAAAGATTAGGAAGAGATATTTTTAGTATATGAAGTTATCCAGGACTTGAGATTCATAATTCAGTGCTGTGGAAATGAAAAAAAATGATTGAAGAGGTGGAACGGAAATGACCTTAGGGGGGAAAATAAAGGACCAAAGAAATCTGATTAAAAGTTGAAATCAGTAATTCTGAATTCAAATTGCTTGAATTTCCAAAATAGTCAGTAAAGGATCTAATAGAACCACAATTATTTGGGTGAATTCTGCAGGTTTTATGGGCTTGTCACAACGTGAAGGGCTGGAATGTATATTACCAAATGGGAATTTTCATTGTAGGTTTTTGCTAGTCCTACCCTCATTTTAGCCTAATTTGGCTTAAATGCAATATGGGGAGAATTGATGCCACTCCATGTGTTCTGAATTCAGCTCATCTCCCAGCATATAGATATAACCTCCTTTACCTCAGACCAGAACCCTTCTTCCTGTGGCACTCCCCACCCACAGACCTTCAGATCATCTCCCACACCCTGGATCTCGCTCTCCTCTTAGTAACAGAGACATGCCTGAGGTTGGACTTCCTTGCTTTTCTCTACTTCCAAATCACAATTTCTTACAACCAAGCTTTGTACTCCCGAGTAAGCAGGGATGTGCTAGGGGAATGTAAAACTGCAAACTTAAAAACCTGCATCTTCTTGAAGCATCAGTTTTACTTACCAAATGGTTTGGAGTCAGGAGATGACCTATTTTTATATAAAAGTTATATTATAGAATAAAATGTTCATACACATAGACTGTTAAGATAAAAAATAGGAATCTTGAAAGGTAATTATTTGCAAGTGGGTTATATGTTCACTCTCCTCTGCCTTTATGGTATTTTGGTGTTCACTTATGAAGAATACAACTGGAACCATATCCAAGCAGACTCTGGGTTGCTGCTAACCCAGGGCCTAGACTTCTAGTGCCTCTGAGGCAGAACCAAAGGAGCCTGCACCGGGGGAAATCCCTTTTCCTGCCTGCCTATGACCTGTTCACCTATTATAGGGCCAGCTGATTATTGTGCTTGCAGGATGGTTTTGAAACAGAAACAATACTTGTTTACTATAAGAGTCCTATTTATATTATTTTTCAGTCCTGTGAATGCTGTGAAATGATTTATTCCTTTGAGGCCAGGAAGCTCCCAGGCATATATGCTTCTAGGTTAGGATTGTCCTAACTCACTAAAGATGCCAGGATATTGGGGCTGAGAGGAGTTTGAGATGTTAAAAAAAAAAAAAAAAAAAAGCATTTTTCTCTCAAACTGGTGGCCAAGAAATGGCTAAGACAATTTTGGTGCTTTAGCTGTCTCTGCAAAGACTGGAGAATTTGGCATACCATTAATTACAACCTCCAATCATATCCAACAAAACTACCCTAAAAGAAGGACCAGTAGCCACTCTTGAAAAAGTTTAAGTATCAGAAGATTAAAAAGATTTTAGGATTTGGAAGCTTGTATTGTCTTTCCCCAATAATCATTGTTTGATCTCCAAATAGTAGCCTTATATTAGCAATGGACAGATCATTGGTTCTCCATATCTGATAATATGTTATTACTTTGAATCAGTATTTGGGAAATTCAAGTATTTATGCAGTGGATATAAATGGAAATATAAAAATGTGTGCCAGTCTGTCTCAGTAACTTATCTCTGATCCTCAAGGAAAGCACTTTTGCTGTTACTTAGAAAGGGTTTCAGAGTTGCTTTACAGACTCCTGCTGTCTTCAGCACCTGATAAAACTTTAACCAGGGAAGCATTAAACACAGTGCAGCAGCTTTTGCCCAGGCTCCTAAGTTCCTGCCGGCAGCATTTATCAATGTAAGAAACTAGGATGCTTCCTGCAGTGGCACCACCTTCCCATAGAGCTGGAGCATGCTGCTTGGCCTTAAGCCCCAGCATGATGAGGCTTCCCTCCTGCCAGGTCAGTAAAACTTAGAAAGCTCAGAATTGTGTCTTGCCTGGCTGCAGGTTGCAGGGTTTGCTGAAACCCCTAAAAAGAAGTCACCAAGGGAGGCAGGTAATGAATGTTTCCAGAATCAGTCAGATACTCATAGCAATTTCTGGCTACCTTTCAAATGTTGAATTTCCGGATGCCGAGAGGGACTTTGATTTGATATCATTAAATCCAGGACAGTCCCAAGAAGTGCTTGGAGTCTCCACTCTGACAGCCCAAGAAGGGAAATAACTTGTATTAAGGAACAACTATGAGCCAGGCCCTGAACTGTCTCTTAGATAGTAAAACAGATGGGGAATGGAAGTCATTTGCTTCAAGTTACACAGCTAGGAAATACTCAAGCCAAATCTTGAACCCAGCTCCCCCTAATTCTGTGGACAAGCACTTTGTACCACACACTGTGGTCCACCTAAAAACAAGGATAAAAAGGCTTCAGGTTTTCCCACTGTGCGCTGACCATCCCAATTTATGAATCTTTTCAAAATGACAGTTATAGTTAGGGCTCAGAAATGGCATTGAGGTAGCCTTATTTCTCCCCTTTAGCCGATGCTTTAAGTACACATTGCTGACTTGAGCCCACCCCCAGGAGTTGGGAGAACATTTCCTTTTTCATGCCGTCTTCCATAAATAAAGTGTTTCTTGGCCTTCAAAGGTATAGAACTTTGCAGCAGTAGTAAAAGTGAAGGGTGTTCTGCTTTCTACTCAACTTTATTTGCAACTGTCTGCAGCTTCACTGCTGTAGAAAAGGAAATCTTCATATTTTAGTAAACTTAGCGGCCAGTGTGCTCTGTGAGGATGTGGCAATTCAAAGTCCAGTGAATCTGGACTCTCCTACTAATTCCTGGTTTGCGTGTGTTGGGGGAGTGTGTACCTATATATAAATGACAAGTGTGATATGTGTGTATATGTATATACGTACATGTCCACACACACACACAATATTTGAGAACTAAGGAAAACTCAAAGCAGCCCCTTCATTATCTTGCATACTACTTCAAAGATTTCTGTCAGCCCTAATTACAAGTGTCACCATATAGTTGGAGCTTAGGTACTTGCTTACAAGAAGAGCAATTCCCTAGCAAAAGTTGTTAGCTGCTAAGGCACTGAGTCAAAGTGACAGCCCTGAAGGAAATTTGCACTCCAGCCCTCCTCCAAGATGTCTAATAACATGGGAAACTTGGATGCCCAGCCATTTTGGTGACCTGAGAGTCTAACTACTCCAGTTAGACCTGAGGGCACAAATGCAGAATTCATGACCTTGTAGTAGTGGCAGGGTCTAGGAAGTCCTCTCTCCCCAAGTAGAAAATGCTCCCTTGCCATTCTTGAAATTCCACATTCATTATATGTATTGGCTGTTCCATACATGCTTCTCAATAAGAAAATTAACTGCATGTTTACTGTGTGCTGATCACATCAGATTTTTATGTTTAAAAAAATCTCATTATGGACTGAGTCCAGCTCAGCCCTAGGAGAAAAAGAAGGCCCATAGGGGAGACTTCAATCTCATTATTATTGCCTTTATCCAACAGGGCTTATGAAACCCCCTACCCTGTCCCATTCCAGAAACCGTAAGACTCAGGCAGTTCTTGATTCTGGAGGCCTGCCTGGTAAGATAAGATAGTATCATTTGGAACTGAGAACATACCAGAAACAGCAGAACAAGGTCCAGAGCAGAAAAATGAAAATAAGTGAAGACACTTACGGATACATTGGTGCAGAAAAAGCCACGGAGCCCATACTAGGCTTGATATGACTTTGAGGGGACAGCAGATTAATACTCAATGAGGATTAAACCTGACCGGTCTTTCTACAGTGACAGGCCACTCTGCATGAATGGGGAGAACCAATGAATCCATTGTCCTCTGCCTATTTTCCTGTGCACAGTGACATTCCTTCCTTAGGAATCTTCCCTTTCCACCCTTTACATTAAACAAGGGAACACTGAATCTTTCAACAGAATTACACGTTTGAGTTAATGTTTCAGTATATCATTTTCATACTGTAAATTATTTTGTAAGAGAGATTTACTGCTATCCCAGGATGTTTGGACTTGGCGCCCCTGTGCATTTGGAAATCAATAAACTATTACTGGAAATGCCATTTGTCTCTCAGAGTTGTGCACAAAGGACCCTGCAAGGTGTAAATATTTATGACGATCTGCATACTTCACTGTGGTAATGCTGGAGATGATGGTGTTTTGGTCACTAGATGTGGAAGTCTAATTTACTCCTGACTTTCCCTGAGTGCCTTAGGAGAGATCTCTGGGAAGTGGCAAAAGAACAGACTTAAGATCATTATTATTTAGTGATATGTTTTCTCCTCAAAGTAAAATGATCCAGGCCTAGATTAAATTTTATGAGCAACTTAGATTATAACCTAAAGAATACTTGGTGCCAAATTATGTTTTCAAGTAACATTAAAGTTTTAGAATTTGGATGAACTAGAAGGAAGGTCAAATTGTAATTTTTGCCATCTTTTCTAGAAAAAAAAATGTCTTTTAGAGCAAATTACAGTTAGGCCAACAAAATCTTTGTTTTGTGAAACTTTAGAAATACATATTTGCATGTAATTGATGAAGAAATAGAATGAGTTGTAAATGAAGCAATTCCAATCTGGTTTGAAGGACCAGAGGTTGCACTGAAATCAGAAGTCATATACTCAGAGGCCTTCAGGAGCCGAATGTGAAGACTCAAGATGGTAGATATTGTGTGAATTAGAAAATACCAAGCCCTGCCTAAATGCATTAACATTTAACATTTAAAAATCCTAAAACCCACCAGCAGGTGTATCTGGAGGGACAGTTTGTGGACTCTCCTCTAAATTTTCTTTTAACGCATTTGTCTTCATCAGACCCTTTTAGTTAGCTAGGGACTATGTGAGAACCTTGAGAAAATTGTGCAAGCTAGGGAGATAAGTCACTCAAGGTCACCCAACAAGCCAGGCTGGTAAAGCCCAGGACAGCAGACTCTCTGTCTCCGGGAGCAATCATTAGGCCCTACTTCCTCTTCCCCAGTTGCGGAGAACACTGCTGCCTGGTGGGGTGGCATTGCCTGCCACTGTAGCACTTAGGAGTCTTCAGTGTTTTAACAAACCACAATGTGTTTGGAGGTTTTCTTCCCTGCTTCCTGGTGCCAGTATCTCAACACCACATCCACTGCCCCAGCCCTTTCTTTGTTTATCTTTCCCTCTGAAAGCTACAACTCTTATTTTATTTTATTACTCTTTGTTTGGTCCAACATGGCCCCATTTCCTTTATACTCATAAAAAGGTAGAATTTCAGCTTGTCTGGAATATCTCCTGGCCTTCACAAGGCACAAGAGTTAAAGAGACACCCAACAGAAAGTCTAGTAAGATAAGATATCACAGAAATGGAACCAAAGCAAAAGACTGCTTGAAGTCAATAACAGGCTGCAGTAAGTGTCTGTGCTTGTTAAATATTGTAATCTCCAGGTTTAAATCGTTCATTTTTGTTAATAATAAGAGCTGTCACTTAGCTCTTTCTCTGGGCCAGGCACTCTCCTGTTGTCTTTCACATTATCATAATAGTAACAGCACCAATACTATTATTCCCCACTCTATTGCTCAGGAATCAAATTTAGAGAATTAAGTACTGTGACCACGGTTACACCCTAATAAGTGGGAAGCCAGAACTTAAACCTAGGTCTAGCAGACTTCACAGCGTCTTTCCTTAATCTCTTCTCTCCTAGATGCACTGATTCCACCTTGTATTGGTGAATAACAACACTTATCCCCCTACAACTACCCCCACGCATGTACCGTATGGCTTCGGGGCAAAGGAGTTTGCCTTTTGCAAAGAAGGTCTTGCTTTGTATAGCCTGTAAAATGCAATGTACAGTGAGGGAAAGAAATCTAAGGTAGCAGTCAAATCTTCTTCTGGCCTGAAACTGTACTTTTGGAAGAGAGGACTATTAGACTTGCTTCACCTTCTTTATTCCAAGGCCATAAATAAGGAAATCAACAAGAGAGGCAAAACCATGTTTTCTTTTGCTATAGCCTTAGAATCCTGAAAGTCAGCCAGCTCTGACACTGAGTCTGTTATTTAATTAAACATGTTGAAGGCTCTCCAACAGCTTGACATCAGGCCAACTTCATATTCTTGGAAAGGGACAATAGCAAAAGGAGCTTATCTGTTTTAAAGTTTACTTACTGAGTTCAGCTGTCATGGCCACAGCATACCATTTGCCTTATAAAAATGGCCCACAACCTTCACAACATTTTAGGATTCATAGCAACTCATTTACCTAGGGCTTAGCCACCTGATAGCTTCACCTGTTTCCTGAACACAAAATCTAAACTAGTGGTTTGACAATGAGTAACTGAGACAGAGCTATAAAAATCTAGAACCTCTGCTCAACCCATCAAAAATGACTGAGAATTAAGAAGTAAGCAAACAAGGCTTCCAACCAACTGAAATAAATCCATGAAGCAAACGCATAAGACAAAGGCCATACATCTAGCCATCAAGCACCTCCTCAGAACCTATTTGCTTTTCCTTCACACATATTTCTAAATGTAAAGGAGAGAAACAGACTTTTGGAGGAAACAAGAAGGAAAAAGGAGGACTGCAACAGAGAAGATGGAAATTTTGAGTAGACTGCAAAACTGAAAAAGCCCTGATATATGGGTTATTTAGTGCCAAAAACAGTCTATAGACATCTCAATCTTTAAGAGCCTCACTGTATCACAGGACAATATTCTATTTAAAATGATGACCCTGTGCACCATACATTAAAAAAAACTATGCTTAGAAGGCAAAAATGTGTATATCAAACATTTTAGAAATATTTACATCCCAATGGTAAAAAAAAAAACAAAAAACTTTTAGGAATTAAAAGGAATAAACTCTTGACCATCCAGAGTATTTAGCTACATCAAACAGTGTATATCCCCCTAGCTAACTTATTGTTTCATGAGCCTCTGGTGTTTAGAGAGTTTTTTTCACAGCTTTCTAAGTGACTTTCATGCTACAGTGCTTTGCATATAATGGCATGAACAATGGAAGTGCCAAGTTTCCAATGTGATGAATAAAACTAATAACTAGAATACAGATCAAATTATGTTACAACAAATACTGCTACCCATAAAAGTCACTTAAGCATCCCTGTTATTTCTAAGCCCCTGTCGATTGCTCATTTATTTTAGGCAATAGTCATTCAACAAAATTGGAGGATAATAAAAAGAAACTGGACCCTCAGCACAAGTTGGGTGTAACACATTTTAACCTGTAATAACAGATTCTCACTTGTATTTCTCCAGCTCTTTGCTGTAAGAAGAATAAACGTTACGTAGATATAATACCAGCATGAAAAGCTTGTGGTTGGTGGTTTCTAGGAGAAGAAAGAATTCAGAAGCAAAAGACACATGAAGTTATGTGGCAATTCCTCACTAGGGAATTTGCTCTCCAGGGCCACTTTTGACCTTAATCCATATTGGAGCCATCAATCAAAGAGTTGCTTGCATCTAACTGGTGTAATGCCTATACTAAGCCCTGGAACGAAGATAGGATTCATTTCTCATGGATTATTGAGCACTCTGGGGTAACCTGGCCCTGATCTGAAGACGCTAAGATTTAAAAACCCAGACGCATGTGACTGGAACTGTCTTTTCTCCCATGATGCACTGCTTTCAACACTGCATGATTGTAAAAACATGTGCCGTGTTGACTATATATAGAGATGGTCTAAATTAATCAGCTGCATCCCATTTGGTACCCAGGCAAGGATTTTTCCATACCTATCTTTTTGCTGGTGGTAATGATGAGCTTGGTCACTTGATATAACATTCTTTGTCTGTCTTTTTTTTCTTTTATGTAAATACTTTTGTGACTTCATTATAACCAGCATTTTGTAATATTCTTAACAGCAGAGGGGATTAAGTCGTGATTCACTTCTGAACAGTACAATCAGCAGTAGGAAAACGAGGAGGGAGGGAGAGGGAAATTGTCCACCATTTCCCAATGATAATGCCTGGCTCGGGCCCCAGATTCACATCTTACTTGAAGTTCATAAATTCTGGGCACTGCTCAGCTTGAGGAGGCAGGCATTGCTCCTTTATATTTCAGGGTGAGACAAATGCTCTGTTGAAGCCATGCCACTACAGGATACGTTCACCTCTGCTTTCCTTCCTAAGCCAGAGTGTAGTTAAACATTTATATGTCCCAGGCCAGGAGATCAAATTAAGAAGAGGTTAGCTACTTTCCCTGGCTCTTAAAAACACTGAGTCGAAGTATGGTTCTCCAGCTTGAGGGTGGCCATTTGCTGCCTCACTGTTTTTATTAGGACATCTGGAGATTAGAGGTGTTAATTGGAAGTAACTTTTCTGTATTTGGTTTCTCTCCACACATTATGAGACCTTTTAGACCCAGTTGGATGGCTATATCCTAGTATGAAATTCAACTTCTAAGTAGGAAGAACCATGATAGAGGAACAAGATTGCTCTTTGACTTGGTGGTAGTAGTGGCAATAGGGAGTGTCAGTAGGGTAGTTTCGGGGGGGAGGATGACAAACCACTGATAACAATAAAAATGGGTATTCCTCAACACTCAAGCCAATGTCCCATTTGATAACAAGTAGGTTCTGATCTATTTTCCCCAAATTAATATTTTCCCTGGAAGATTCTGACCTGTCTGATCAAATAAAGGCATTCCTCTGAGAGTACACCTAGCCCACTTGTGACCAAATTATACTTGACTGTTATGTACTCCAAACAAGCTTGCCTGTTAATCGCTTTCTCTTACCTCTATTACGAGGACAAGACGTGGAAGAAGAATTAGGTCACCGGGGGATCCGCCATCGTGTATATTTAAGTGATATAAAGAAGCCAGGATTCCTAGAATGGTCTGTCTTTTGCCATTTCTGGGACAATGAGAAAATCCATCTGGAGGGCTTATGCCCCTCTGAATAGCCAAGTCATGGGCTTGTTTGCTTTCAGTCACTGCTTTCAGAAAAAGACAATTTCACTATGACTTACTTCTAATAATCACTGAAACAGCCTCATGAGGACATGCAAAACTGCTATCTTCAGGCCTGCCCCATCGTCAAATGGCAGACTTGCAGAGCAAATAAGAGACCTGGCCTAGTTCATAAGGCAGTCAAGTGATCCAAAGTTCAGGCTCCCCCTCCTTTTTGTCCCTCCACCCTGCCTTCACTCCTCCGCCTCCTATTCTTCCGGCCTTTCCATCTGGAAGCCATGAGCCTCATGGATTCCAGGCACAAATTCTCAGATTTCAGATGTTTGGGAAGTTTCTCAGCTTGGGTCATTCTTCAAGAGTAAGAGATTGAATTTGGGAGGAAAAAAACCGCTGAGACCCTTCCACAGAAGAAAAAATAAATAAGGTGTGGTGTGTATCCATCCTCTTCCCAACTCAGCTCCAAAACCACACACAATGTCTAACTTCAGAAAGAGTATTTAGATCCCCCCTGGGAAGGAACAGAATGGAAAAACAATCTCCACTCATAAAAACACTTTTCTGCCTTCTACGGTATAAACACAACTGGCATCAGATAATACAATGTAATTGATTTTGTGTGTGTAATTGGGGAAGAGAAGGGTCTCTAGAGGGTAGACCTAAGAGTAATGGAATGGAGTGAAAAGTAAAATTTAGACTGAATTGTAGGGAGGAAACTGTTAACATTATGAACCACTTGACCCTAGTGTTGCATCTTCACAAAAAAAAGCAACATGCCATCTTCTGTCTTTGGAAAATGGGACAAGCATGCTCTTGATACTAGGTTTTAGAAGCAGACAGACTTGATTTTAGTACTGGATTTGTCCTTTACTAATTCTGAACAATTAAATGAGCAGATGGTCTATAGGGCTTAGTACAGTGCCTGACACATAGTAAGCACTTAGAAATGGTAGCTTGTGACTGTTGTGCTGGAGTCCTGTTAGGGATTCAGTAGATGGAGCCACCTTCAGGTTGCCCCTCACTGAGCTGCTCTGCTCACCTCTAGATGCTCCCCACAGCTGTTTCATAGCCCTCTGTACCACATCCCCATGTACTTTTTCATATCAACAGTAAGTACCTCAAATTACTGTATGTATTTACTTGTTCATATGGTTGATGTCTATAACTCTTTGAAGGTTGTATTATTTGTTTGCTGCTATGTTACTAATGATGACAAAGTTGCCTGACAGAGTAGATGTTCAAATTTATGGACTTAAACTGATTGACATCTTGATAATGTCCATATCCAGAGGTACTCCAGATATTATATCTTGATGCAGAAAACTGAAAAATACCTTTAGCTACATCTACCCCAGAATGAGTGTCCAAAGCAGGTGGCACCACCAAAAGGCACCTTCTTTTCCCACGAGAAGAAGGAAGAGAGTTGAGAAGCCTCACTGCCATCCCTGCCCTGCCACTGACAAGTTGTGAGGCATTTGGCACATCATGTTCTCTTTCTACATGCTCCTAAAATGACGGGTAGGGTCAGAGACATCGAAGGATCTCTCTTTTCTCTTCCACCTCTAACACTGTAAGATCTTAGCAAAGTAAAAAGGGACAGTGGTAACAGGAAAATTGTTCCTTTAAGAGTCCCAAGTCATCTTTTTTCTCTCCATGTGTGTTAGCATTTGTGTGTGTCTGTGGGTGTGTACGCATGTGTGTGGAAGCTATACAAGGAAAACTGGATCCATATGTAGACTTTGTGGAGAGTAGTACTGCTCCAAATGCAATATGGTTTGCCTCTGTGTCCCCACCCAAATCTCATGTTGAAATATAATCCCCAATGCTGGAAGTGGAGCCTGGTGGGAAGATTGGATCATGGGGGAGGTTTCTCATGGTTTAACAACATCCGCCCTTTGTTGTCATGATAGTGAGTTCTTGTGAGATCTGGTTGTTTAAAAATATGTGGCACCTCCTCCAACCTTCCTTCTGCTCTGGCCATGTAAAGTACTCACTCTCCCTTTGCCTTCCACCATGATTGTAAGTTTCCTGAAGCCTCCCTAGAAACTGAGCAGATGCCAGCATCATGCTTCCTGTGCAGCCTGCAGAACTATGAGCCAATTAAACCTCTTTATAAATTATGCAGTCTCAGGTGTTTCTTTATAGCAATGAAAGAACGAACTAATACACCACGAAAAAATAATGTACCACAGTCAAATAAACTGGGAAGCAAAACAGTGGGCCAAAGAAAGTTAAACAGGTTTCTTTCCTGTAGAATTTCTGGGAGCCTTTAATATGTTCGCATGCATTGTAAAGCTTTCATATAACAATTTTCTAGTTTTCTGGCAGTTCTGTGTAACAATTTTAGGAAATACTGATTTAGAGATGAATCTAACTCTTCCTGAGTTAACTGTTGAGAGAACAAAGGCCCAAAGAGATTCAAGGATTTGCTTAAGGTCACCTGGCTATTGGGAAATGTGAGTTCTTACCCAGATTTGACCACTGCATCCCAGAAGAGAATGTCTGTTTATTGACTCAAGAGCCCACATTAGAACATTCTAGGAGACACCCCAAGGTTTCTCCCTTGATCCTAAAGGGAAGCGTTTGATAGGCTGCAATTCTCTGTCTCAGGACTTGCACAGACATTAATGTTCAGCATAGTGCAAGCTTCTTTGTCAGTGTGGTGCTGTCGGTAACATGGGGTGCAGCTCTGACAAGCTAGTTATCTCTCTCTCTTCCTCTCTTTCTTCTTCTCTCCCTCCCTCCTGGTTCTCTTCCAGGTTACATTCCAGGCTTACTATTGTCATACTCTTGAGTGATGGTAAAGAATAAAGCAGCACTGACCTGCTTGATTAAGATCTCTACCGCATTGATATACTGAGCACCGGGGCATTCAGGTGCTCAGTAAGCCTTGTGCATGGGAAGCCTCTTGACTCAGATGAATGGTGACTGGGAAACTGGGGTGGAAGGCCACTAAAGGTGGCCATTTTTATCTGGTCATGAACCATTCTCAAATGCCTTCCCTGGAATGTTAGCCTGAGGCATCAGAGGAACCGTCAGGTGCCTTGCGGGGTATCAGTGTGTGACAGGCAGCAACATGGGAGTGGGAGGTATAGTAAGAGCAGGTGTGTGTGTACAACACCAGAGGGAAATAGGGCATATCAGGAAGAATAATGACTTGGCACCCCTCCAAACTGCTATTGTTTAGATTTTAGGTCAACATCTATTTAGAGAGGATGGAGGCAGGTGTGGGGTAGGGAGCTGGAGTCTTGTGTCCCCACCTGCTTACCACACTCACAGAAACAAAAGCCCGGGCCCTCTTTTTAGAAGACCATTTAGGGACCATCTGTTGTTATTCCAGCCTAACCTTTTTGGGGTCTCACCCCACCCACTTCCAAATGGCTTTCAAGTTATTTATTCTAATCCCATACAATTACCTCCCTGAAAGGAGTTCTTGGAAGTGCAGTTTTGTCCATCTCATTAGTGAGGGTTTTGCAGCACCACAATCCCCTCCCCCAACAAACTGGTCATATGTTGTGTGTGGTGATCAGGCGGGTGATTTAGTGAGGAGCCCACTCCTCATCTAGAAAGTATCGTGACACCCAGATCACAACACTCCCCACGTGGTCGCCGGCTGTCTCGTACAGAGTTCATGAACTTCCAAGTTAGAAGAGACACAAGAGTGGTATTTTCTTAGGAGATTATTAGACCCACTGGAAGATAAGAGCATTTAGCAATGGTAAAGAATAAATGTCCCCACTTACTGGGACAGCTCTCTTTCCTCTGTCTCTTCCTCATCCCTTTCCTCAGCTTCCTCCTACTCCTCTCCCAGGAATAAAGGAGCTTCATCTAGAAGAGCTCATGGACAACAAACATGCCTGGAAAAAGCTATTGCCTGACTGGCTTCCAGTTCTTATTGTGATGTTTCACACCTATCAAGTGACTTTGTTTTTAGGAATGCACAACCAAAGTATGACCTTGAATTGGATCAACCCACCATCTCACTTCACACTACTCAGCCTAACATGACAGAACCATCAAGACAACCAGTTAACTGGAAAAAAAAATCAGTTCAACCAGTTGTTTGGCAGATGTTAAGTAGAACTGTGTTGATTGAATTATGCGTTTTAAAAAGAGGCTACTTAGGTGAAATCCTTTTGTGACCTTGAACTTGAGTCTTTTATTAATGAAGACTCAAGATTTCCAATAAAAACATTTCCAATTAAGTGTTTCTAGTTCGCTCCCTTTCCCAGGTGAAGTGGCCAACTTCACTAAGCCCAGTGGCTGCCTTTTGCCCAAGCTGTCTTTTCTTGAAATAGAGGTAAGTTCTCTTTGAGTGAAATAATAGGAGCATGAACTTCTAGATCAGAATGCCTGGGTCTGGCATTTACTAAGTCACTTTAAACAAGTAACTTATATGCCCTTTGCCTCCATTTCCTCATCTCTAAAATAGGGACCATAATAGAACTTGTCATACTGGGTTGATGAGAGGATCAAATAAGATAATGGGTGAAAAGTGCTTAAAACAGTGCCTGGCACATAGTAAGTTATCAAGAAATAAAATAGTTATCAATATTGGCATCATTATCATAACTTGATTGGTGTAGTAATGAAACAGGTTATTGGATGGGAAATTTGGTGGTATCCAACCCCATTTTTAGAAATCTCCTTGAAAGAAATATGACATAGGTACAAAACTTTTTGTGTAAGAATGATCATGTAACATTGCTTTTAAGGGCAAAAATGTGGTAATGACTTCAATATTCATTAACGGGATGGGCTAAGTGTCTGAGAATCTGTCCTTGTAGAAGAATATTCTCTAGAAAATCAAGGGTGGGTTTGTCTCTGCTGACTCAGCCCAGCCAACAGTGCATCCGAAAATCACTGAGGCCTCCAAGTTCAGATTGGCAATCACAGCTTTCCTTCCTGAAATCACGTAACATTCTCTGGGAGGCTAATCAGGATGATTTTTTTTTTTTTTTTTTTACTGGGAAGAGTGGATTTGTGTCACTGAAGCCAAACTCTGAAGCGGCACAAGCCCTAATGAGGAAGAGATCAAGGAACATTGTTGAACGATACCCTGGTTCCCAGTATAACCCCATCTCACAACTGTGACCTTCAAGTTATAGGGCCAGTCGGGTTGGTCAAATGAGTTAAAACCCTAACTTTTGGATTTTGATAACCTTCCTTAGAGCTCTCTACCGTGAGAAGAAAAGGTCATCTGCTAGGCCATGTTCAAGCAAAGAAAAGTGGAATTTTTCCCATCTCTCATGATTCCCCAATCCCAATCCTTTAGGGATTGTTTCCCTATTCATATTAACCAAAAACACTGAGTTGGAAGTGGAGGCAAGCCCCTTACCACTCCACCACTCCCTAACCTCATTCCTGCTATGTCTGATTTCTACCACACAGGAGCACTAATCGAGATCCCTTTCCCCAAAACAAAAGCTTTGCCCCTTTGAGGCTCTTGTTTTTTTGTTGTTGTTGTTTTGTTTTTTGTTTGTTTGTTTGTTTGTTTTTGAGACGGAGTCTCGCTCAGTCGCCCAGGCTGGAGTGCAGTGGCCGGATCACAGCTCACTGCAAGCTCCGCCTCCCGGGTTCACGCCATTCTCCTGCCTCAGCCTCCCAAGTAGCTGGGACTACAGGCGCCCGCCACCTCGCCCGGCTAGTTTTTTGTATTTTTTAGTAGAGACGGGGTTTCACTGTGTTAGCCAGGATGGTCTCGATCTCCTGACCTCATGATCCGCCCGTCTCAGCCCCCCAAAGTGCTGGGATTACAGGCTTGAGCCACCGCGCCCGGCCGAGGCTCTTGTTTTGTTTGGGTCCTTCTTGCTATCCCTGGCTTGCTCTGTGCTTTTTCCTGGGCCCCATTTCATTCCAGTTTCACGAAAGAAGAGGAGAAAGTACAGATCACAAGAAGGAAAAGCATTGTAATTCTGAGTGCTTTTTATACCCACAGACGACGACTCCTATTGTAGTAGCCGCATCACATGTATCATTGAGCGCTCTATCGTGCCCTTGACTGTTCCTAGTCCCGGCTCTTTGTCTTGGAACAACAGAATGAAAAAGCTGAAGGCCCAGGCGCGGTGGCTCACGCCTATAATTCCAACACTTTGGGAGGCTGAAGCAGGTGGATCACTTGATGCCGGGGGTTGGAGACCAGCCTGGCCAACATGGTAAAACCCCATCTCTACTAAAAATACAAAAATTAGCTGGGCGTGGTGGCTTATGCCTATAATCCCAGCTACTCGGTAGGCGGAGGCACGAGAATCACGTGAACCCGGGAGGCGGAGGTTGCAGCGAGCTGAGATCGCACCACAGTCCCCTCCAGCCTGGGCGACAGCGTGAGATTCTGTCTCAAAAAAAAAAAAAAAAAAAAAGCTGAGGCGAACGCCTCTGCGCCCCCTAGAGGTTGGAGAGTGCAACCAACAATGAGTGTGAACACATGGAAAAGCTCAGTGCTAGCCTACAAGCTGTTAGCAATGAAGAGTGAGCTTGTGGGGCAGGCTGATCCAAGCCCCAACCGCCCTGAAGGGACATTATAATCCCCAGTTCCTCCTGAAGAAGTTCTCCGTTGTAAGGCAAATCCTACTTTTCTTCCTGCTCCCATATTGGCACCTAGATATCAAGGGAGGCAAAACCAAATCCTTGACGTCCCGGCAATTTGCTTTTGTAAGCCAATTTCCCCACTAATAACTGGAGATTGTGTTCCCCGGTGCAGTGCCAGACCAGGCCAGCAGGGGTCTAACATTAGTTGCTTTCAACCTACAATGACTGGCTCTTCATCGTAGTGGCTGAGTGAGTGAACTTGAAGAGCTAATAGCCATGGCTGGAGAAAACAGGTATAAATAGTGCATCCATTTTGTAGTAAGACTAAAAACAGCCCAACCCACAGGATATCGATTTTCCTTATCCACAATGAAGTGCTTGGTTTAATATACTTTTCCTGTTTACTCTGAAAATGCATTCATAAAGAGAGCTATCTTAATCCAGGATCTTGGACCATCCAGATTTCTGTCTGAAACAATTCACTAATTGCTGTGTGGTCTCTAAAGAGGATGACATGAGGACTAAAGATTATATAATAAAAAAGACAATGTCTCAAAAAGCAAATGTCTCCAACTTATAGAAGTCATAGTTTAAAAAACAAAAAAACACATGAGTTTAGTATTTCTGGATCATTCTTAAGGTTGGTATTTGAAACTGTAAGCTCAAATCTTTACATTGTCCTTGAATATCTTGTCATTGTGGCTGACTATTAATTACAACAATGATGAAATACCTAAGAAAACTATTGTGCTTTCCAGTTTTCAGTCTTTTTACATACATTACCTCATGTGGTCCTTTAACACAAGAAAAAAAAATTAGTCTCATTTTATGGCCAATGAAATTGAGGCTCAGAGAGGTAAAGAATGTTGCCTGAGATCACACCACTAGTAGTAGCAGAGCTGGCAATTTTCCATGCCAAATGCAGCAATTAAATTAAAGTACATGCACATTAAAGGACATTTACATGTGCAAACATTTATATAATGCAACCTTATTATGAATGGTATTTTTTCAGCATCTAACCTGATTTTAGTTATTAATATCTATTTATATCTTGTTACTATGATAGAATAATCATATTATAATTTCTTTAGATTATGGAATGCGTGCTTTTGAGTGCACATTCCTTCACTTCATATAGCCCTGTTCTATGTTTGGCTCTTTGATGAGCTAGCAGGAAGTGGCAAGAATCCAATCTACCCAGATTCAAAAATTCTCCTTATCTTCAACAGGCCACTCTGTCAGAGAAAACGAAACTATTTTAATCACATAACAACCTGAAGAGCTAGGTACTATTATTTTTCTAGATGAAAGAAGAGGCCCAGAGAGGCTAGCTTGCCCAAATGCAACAACTATGAAGTGCAGGGACTGATTTCTACCTCACTAGACTGACCCCTACCAGGGTCACAATCACTATGGCACCAGGTGCAAAGACCCTCCAGGTGGCACAGAAGAGGTAACAGGACAGACTATCATTTCCCCCAGAAGAGTTTAACGTGGTTGTGAGAACTAAATAAAAAGGGCTATGTTGTTATACCTTGGAGAATAGAAGCGTTACAGGTTTTTTAAAAAGTCAAATGCAATACGGATTTAAAAGGACTTTATAGACATTATGATTTTGATACCAATCACTCTGAGCTGCTTGGGTTGTCTCAGAATCTCCATTTTCTCCCTTTTATTTAGAGGTTTAATGACCTTAGATAATATTAAGGAAAGGCACCTTGAGCTTGCCTGTCTGTAGCCGCCAGCACTCCAGAGCCGGCTGTGGCAATCTGCCCAATCCCCACAGGGTGAGTTCCCATGGACTGAGAACCTACTACGTGCGGCATTTTGCAAACTGCCTCTAGAACAGGCCCTTCAGGCTGCCTAACGACTGCGTGTCTACTCCCTCTTCTTGCAGGATTGGGTGCAGGGATTCCTGCTCCCAGGGGCCTCCAGAAACAGGCTCCACCTCCCACCTCCAGGTGCCGACCTGATTCGTGTAAGGGAAGTCCCACCCTCTTGGTCATGAGTGGTTCAGAAATGAGCATGTGACCTGCGGGGGCTTCTGGAAAGTTTTGTCATGCCTACAAAAGCCCGCCAGAAAGTACCACCTCTCCCGTTTACGCAGATGGTGCCTACATTTGTTCCTGTGGTTTGAGAAGGGAGCTAACCTGGGGCTTCCGAGCAGAAGGTGAGGCAGCTTGAGACAGACTCACTGCGACTTGCTCCGAAAGCTCTAAGACCCTGCGGTCCTCACAGCACCCCCACAAGGGAAGCCTTGTTAAGGCCCTTTTGCAGATGGGGAAACTGAGGCCGAGGGAGGTACAGAGTAAATAACCAAACTGGAATTCAACCAAACCCAGAGATATCTGCCTCCAAAACCTGGGCTCCCCTTCAGCTCACTGATCTGTCCACTTGTCCAGAGTGGGGAAAGTTAGAGCAGGACCCCTTTGATCTGGTGAAACCAGTGGATTCCACCCCACGCATACCTTCTGCTTCCCTCCTCCTCACCTTTCTTAAGTCAATTCCCTCTGCTCAGAATGCCCATCACTGTCCCCTCCAACCCGTGACATCCTTTCCAGCCTCCACAACCCACCTCTGAGTTGAATTCCACTTCTGTCCGCAAAATGCACTGGATCTGCAGCCTATATCAGGCTTTCAGCTGAACTTCCAACCTCATCACTTGTGCCCTAGGTTTGGCAATTCCCAAGTTCGTGTCATTCCTGGGGGGTTTAATTTATCCACATTGAACTCTTGTTATTGACCATTAGGTCTTCTTGGGACCTATTTCTGGCTTGTACATCTGCATATCTTAAGGAATCAGGTCTGACACCAGGAGCTACTTCTTCCCTGCCAGGAGCTACATTCTGTATTCCTCTGTTCCCCCTGTTCTCTGTAAGCCAAACTAGGCTCTTCCCAGTCCCAAGTATGTTGGTTTTACAAACTAGATCTTTTCTCAGGCCATTTTTTTCTGTCTGGAATGCTCACCCGTCCTTCATGTCCACCCAGAATTATGTTCACTTTTGTGTGTGTCTTATCTCCTTTAATGACCTGGGGACTTCATGAGGGAAAGATCTTAGTCAATCTCATCCTGATATCCTCACAGCACCTAACACAGTGCCTGGCCCATAGGAGACATTCCGTAGATGTTTGTGGAATGACAAACGAATGAGTGAATGAATGAGTTTTCCTCTGATGTGAGAAGACTGCAGCTAGTATACTCTCAGGACCAAGGATATAACTCTTTCGTGGAACTGGATCTCCCAACAAGGTAGTATTTTGCAGTTGGTGGGATCTCGCACTATTTTAAACTGTTTAAATGACTATCAGTCTCTCATATATTTTAAATAAGACTTTAATTTTGGTTCATGTCCATAGGCAGTATTGCAAAGCTGCACATTTTACAATTGGTAACACTGATAAATGGGTGGCAGCTCCATTCACCCCCACTGCACACACACACAAAGTCTCAGACAAGGCTCAGGCAGCCTCCCCCTTCCTGTATCTTCTGGCCTAATTATAGCCACAGACTGGGTTGCAGGTGGAGGGTTCTGGTAGATAATTGAAATCCACGGACACCTGCTTTGCACTTGACAGCTTTGACCTTCTCTTCTGATCAGGTTAATAAGTCAGAAATATAAGGCACTGAAATTTGGCCCCCTCTCCTTGCCTTAACCCCAGCCAAAGTCAAGTATTATATACTTACACTCTCAAAAGACACAGAAAGATGGAACAAATCTCTCACCCACCCACCTCCACCCCTCTCAGCTCCTGAGTTATGATACAAATAATAATAATTCGAAATGATCCATATTTTAAGAAAATTCACCTGGGAAGACAGTGTTGCCTCATGGTTAAAAGCACAGGCACTGGAAGCAACCAGACCTGAGGTCAAGTGCAGATTCTGCCACTTTCAACTGGGGGCACTTGAGGAGGTTACTGAGCTTCTCAAAGCACTGGTTTTCTCATCTGTAAAAACCTACCTCGCAAGAGTTTGGACCAAAGTTGTAAATGTAAAGATGCTCCATAAACAGTAGCTCTTAGTGTCTACACAGACTCTGGCCCTCTTCCTACTGGAATATCATTTTACAAACAGGGCCAATGTGGAGACCACCCTCTCTACTCTTGCCTGCCCCACCCTAAGGCAAAGAGAGAAACAACACAGAGAATTTATCCCTACCTTTGGCTCTTTTTCTTTCCCCCTCCAGGAGCCCACTGCCTGTCACATTGCACACACCCTCAGTGGCTCTCACAGTCCTCACTCAGGGCAATCTAGAGGATCTTCTCGGCATGTAGGCTTTGGAGACAGATTGCAAGATTTTGAATTCCAGCTCCATCTAGGACGTCCATTTACCACCCCAGCTTGCCCTGAACTTCCTAGTTTTAGCAACAAAAGTCCTTGGTCCTGGGCAGAGCCGGACATTTGGGTCTTCTTGCTCCATGCTGTCATAGGCTGTAAATCCTGGCTAATTTGACCTCTTAATACCTTGGTGATTTGAGCAACTCTAAAATCATCCTTGGTCATTGGAATGGAAGAAGTGAGCGCTTGGGGCATCCTGTCCCAGAGCCTCAGCCAACATTCAGATTCTACCCTAACCCACTGTGTGCACCAAAGGGCCTGTCTTCAGGACCCCTAAGCCCCCACTCTTAGCCTGGCCTGCCCTTGAGAAGCTATCAGCTGCCTAGTCTCAGGGTCATCTTTTACCTTCAGGTGGGAGGGAGCCTTGTCATGACCACAACTAAGGCAAGCACTCAGCTGACACCCTCACCTGTGTTTGAGTCACCATTAAATCTTGACTCTCCCCAAGCCGGAATGAACCCAAGGACAAAGGAAGCCAGTGGGGTTGAAGGAAATGGGAAATGTTCTCCCTGAGGGACCACGTGTAGGCTGGAGGTGAGGGGAAGGTGGACGGAAATGGAGCAACTGCTTCTCTTTAATGAGAGCAGGGCCTGTTGTCTTCCCCAGGAGCACATCAACAGCACTAATGAACCTGAAAATCAATCCTTGTTGCTGCTGTGCAGAGGGTTGAGCCAGGTCAGCTGGCAGCTCTGGCGTTATGACTCCACACCCTACAGGGAGCCTTCCAACCACTCGTCCAGAGTGACATTGACATGAGAGGAGCAGCCACCATGTGCAGTACCCATTGGCTTCTCCCAGGGTGGCTTTCTGCTATTATTGCTGAGCACTTTACAGTTTGCTGGGTGTTTGGAATTTTGAAACAATCCTTTAAGGTAGACTATCAATATTTCCACTTTCCAAATGAAAAAAAAAAAAAAAATCTAGGCCCGGGAGTCAAAGGGATTTTTCTTCCTTTGACTAATGGAAGAAATGTCTCACAACTAGTGTAAAGGTAGTGATTGAGGCTGAGCACAGTGGCTCACACCTGGAATCCCAGCACTTTGGGAGGCTGAGGTGGGTGGATCACTTGAGATCAGGAGTTCAAGACCAGCCTGGCCAACATAGCAAAACCCAGTCTCTACTAAAAATATAAAAATTAGCCGGGCGTGGCGGTGCACGCCTGTAATCCCAGCTACTCGGGAGGCTGAGGCAGGAGAATCACTTGAACCTGGGAGGCAGAGGCTACAGTGAGCCAAGGTCATACCACTGTACTCCAGCCTGGGCAACAAAATGAGACTCTGTCTCAAATAATAATAACAACAATAATAATAATAATAAATTTAGTGACTGAGAATAATCTTCCATCTTGGAGTCCTGTCAGAAAAATGATTCTGAGCAAATACCTCCAATGTATATGCATGATTTATTTATAAATTACAGCCATGACTATTGTATTGACTACTGTATTAATATATTAAGTATATTATGAAACATGCAAATGAACATTAATAAGGAATGAGACCATACATATAAATAGGAGATCTAATACTTGCTTCTTCTGCCCCAACAGACATCTTGGATGAAGTGGGCACTTTGGAGACACAAGCCCAAATGCCTACTGGAGCCAAGCAGTCAATATATGTAAGTGAACTGGGCTGAGCATAAAAGAACCAACAGTCCAGGCAGGATAAGAAGTGGCAACTGATTGTCAGCCTCAGAACTGGAGATAATAAAGAGTAGCAGGGACTGTAGCAGAAATGAGAACAAATACCCCATCTAAAGGGAGATGCTCTTATTCAGTTTCAGCCAATTATTGCCATATAAGAAGGTAGGTCCAGGGCTTCTGACCTTTCAATTTTTTCAGTAGAAGTCAGATATCTATATTTTTTGTTGAAATTGTACAATTTGTATGGTGTTGGCCACTGATTTTAGTTTTTTCAACAAAATTCCTGAGGTCCAAGTGGGTCAAAATCGGCTTGCAGGCTTCCAAAGGACAACCGTTAGAGTAAAGGAAAGAGCTTTGCCTTTGTAGCTAGACAGTCTTGATTTTGAATCCTATTTCTACCTTTAACAAGTATTTTAACCTCTCTGTGTTTCAGTTTTCAGGCCAATAAAATGGAAAGAATAGGCTTTTGGAGGGTTAGTGATAAGGTACATGAAGCATTTAACACAGTTTCTGGCACATAGCAGAGGTTCAATAAATAATACCTATTGTTAGTGGGGCCCACCCACTACTCAGCCCTGCTGACAGCTGACCCAGTTCTCTTTCCTTTATGAAGAGGCTTAAACAGAAAATCCACATCCCTGTCACTCAACTTCCAATCCTGCACTTTGCAGAATTCATGCTGCCACAGAAAGGCAGGTCTTTCCCACCCTGGTCTTATCATTCCCAAGAAGAATCCAGAAGCCAAAGAAATGAGCAGGCTGTCACCCGAGGAGGCTGGTATGGCAGGTGGCATGGAACAAGCAGTGGGAGTCAGACGATCTGCGCTCTAGTCCAGGCTTTGCCACCAACAAGCCATGTGAGCTTGGACAAGTGACTGAACTACTCTGGGCCTCTGTTTGCCATTAAAAGTAAGCACAGTAATATCCACCTAAAAGAGTAATCATGAGAAAGTCAAATTATACATTGTGCCAGAGTTCCTCCATCTACCTCCCCACACCTGCCACTCTCCTGACTTGTATAGGAAAAAGCAACTGTTTTTCTCCATGCCCACACTGAACACAGAACACTTCTTTGACCAAGTATGGGAGGGAGAGGGTTGTCCCACACCAAGTATTAATAATTCTCCACTTCTTGGTGGGCACCAACTGGGTGTCCTATAACTTAACTCAATTATGACACTATCTACCTGGAGATAACATCTAAATCCTACAAGTTAAGGGCTCGGTCCCACGAGATTGCCCCATTTCAAACATCTATTGCAAGTTCAGGTTGTCACCCATGCTTCTGACTGATTGACTATAAATCAGAGGTTCACACGACCTCCTCAGGTTCAACCATTTGGGCTAGAACAACTCACAGAACTCAGGAAAATAGTTCACTTATTCGATTAGTAACTTATTATAAAAGGATAAAACTCAGGAACACATGGCAGACATGCAGAGAGCAATGTATGGGGAGTGGGAGGAGCTCCCATTCTATCTTCCAGGTGCCGCCCTCCCAGAACCTCCACATGTATGCCTTCCTGAGAGCTCTCCAAAATTCATCCTTTTGGGTTTTTATGGAGGCTTCATTACATAGACATGACTGATTAAATCATTGGCCATTGGTGATCAAGTCAGTCTTCAGTCCCTCTGTCCTCCCAGAGGAAACTGGGGTGGGGGGGTTGGGGGAAGGCTTGAAATTCCAAAAGTCACCTCGTTTACATAAACTCAGGTGTGGTTGAAAGGGGCTTATTATGAATAACACAAGACACTCCATTCACCTTTACTACTCCTATCACTTAAGAGATTCCAAGAGTTTTAGGAGCTCTGTGCTTGAGAATGAGGACAAAGACCAAATATATATATTTCTTATTACAAGTCACAATATCACACCACTCTTCTTCCCCTAGCTTTGTGCCCTGGAGTTTTATCTCAATGGGCTGCATCAATGGGACCCCTCCCCTCTAGTTTCCAGTAGGGTTCAGCACTGAGATGCATCAACAGGTGATCAGTGGATAGAAAGAAAGGGAGATGGCAGAATTTATTTCCCCAGCTTGTGGCAGTGGCCAGAGTCTATGCTTCTCTCCATCTCCTATCAAGCAGACTATTTCTACAGCTGCAGTTCCAGATCTCCATTCAGCTGTAGCCACAGATCCAGATGCAGCTATCACTCTTTTTCTTTGGGAATCCACTTCCTCCCCTTCCCCTTTCAGCCCAGCGGTGGTAGCAGCTCCCCAGTCTGTCTAGCCCCAGAACTTCACCACCCTTTATTGGTTTCCGTTAACCCTGCCACACCTTTGTTATCAGTCTCTTACTAAACTCTCCCCTGTTACCCTGATTGTGCCATCTGTTTACTGCAGGACCCTGACTATGATGCATATAGCATATATATTTTTTTTTACCTTGGAACCTTAGACCTGGAAGACACTCAAGCAGTGTTGTTGGAATTTGAGATCATCAGCCTTTCTGCTTCATCCTCAGGCTGTCAGAGAATCCAGTTACCCCAAACCCTCATCTCCTGAGTAGCCCAGTCCAATAAGGTCCAAACATGTTGATGGGACACACATTCATTCACAAATGTTTGTCATGTACCTGTAAGATACCAGGTCCTGCACTGGGTCCTGAAGATCCAACTGAGATCAAGAAAACAATGTTGGTGTCTTAGTGGAACTTACAGTCCTATGGGATGATGTGGAAAATATTCCCAGAGAGACAACTTCTTTGCAGGCCATTAGGAGGCCAGCTACCTGGCCAGAGTTCCCATGGACATGAAGACCCAAGGATGCTCCCTCAAGGCTATATGAATTTGTATTTATTGTTTGTAGCCAACCCTGTAGATTGGCTAACCCAACACCCATCCAGAGCTCCTAGTCACCAGTTATGTGGCCATGAAGCACACTTCTGGCTAAGGAGACATAAGCATAAATCTTTAGGTTGGGGCTTCTAGCAAAGCCCTTGCTTCCCTTATAAATCAGGACAGACTCTGTTGATGTCAACCTTCATTCTCTTTTTGCCGTTTCCCTTTATCTGCATAGAACAAAGATGTGATGCTTGGAGGTGAGTGACCATGAGGCAACAAGCCAATCCTCTTAAGTGTGGCAAAGCAGGAAAAAGAAATAGCTTGGGTCATACAGAATCATTAAGCTGCCGCATCAGTCTTGGACTGCTTAACTCTGAATTTGAATAAAATAAACCCCTTTCTGTTTAAGCTACAGGTGGGTAAATATTACATACATTCAAGAGAATTTGTATCTGGAGGGAACCTTTGGATTGTCTGTTCCAACTTATTGCCATGTATATGACGAAACTAAGGCACAGAGAGGGAAGAAACTTGCTCCAAATCACACAGCCCAACTAGAGCTTCCATCTCCCAACCAGCCCTAGTCCTCACTTACAAGCTCCTACAACTCATGCAAGGATTAAGCTCTGTGTGTTTCAGCTATTTGCCTAGTTAACAGGTCCTTTGGAAACACAGCTAATTTCACTCAGTCCTGAGTGGTCCCCTTAAAAAAAAAAAAAGCCTAGCTGATGCTCAAGCATAATCCTGTTGAGCCTCTAGTAGGTCTAGTCTGGCTAACCCTGCACTGGGTGATTTTCAGAGCTGTGAAGAAGCACTTTGTGCCAACCAAAGGCATTTGTGAGAACAAATTGAGAAAAATAGAGGCTCTCTACCTCTTCTCTGTCTCTTGGCATGGAATTTTTGTGGATTGTTTTTAACCCTATCTCTAAAGCTATCTTTGGCAGTGCCACTCCAAAAGTACTCCTGATCGGAGGCAGAGATCTGTTTCTGTCCCTTACCCTAAGTAGTCCCCTCTCTCCTTCCCCACCTTCATCTACCACCATGCATATGCACACGCATACATACACACACACACACACACACACACACGACACATGCTGGAGATTTTGCTGTTAGTGAGTCACTACTTTAGGAAGTAATTTCTCTCTTCCTGAGAATGCTCAAAGGAGGAAAAGCCATAGAAAAAGAGACTCCAGAATCCCAAAAAAAAGTCTCATCAGCTTTATCAGAAGTTGCAATGGACTGAATGTTTATGTCTAAAATTCATATGTTGAAATTCTAACCCCCAGCATCACGGTATTAGGAAGTGGGGCTTTGAGTATGTGATTAGTTCATGAGGGCGGAGCCCTCACGAATGGGATTAGCACCCTTATTAAAGAGGCCCTGGAGGCTGGGCAAGATGGCTCACCCCTGTAATCCTAGCACTTTGGGAGGCTGAGACAGGCGGATCACGAAGTCAGGAGTTCAAGACCTGCCTGATCAACATGGTGCAACTCTGTCTCTACTAAAAATACAAAAATTAGCCAAGCTCGGTGGCACATGCCTGTTATCCCAACTACTCTGGAGACTGAGGCAGGAGAATCGCTTGAACCCAGGAAGCGGAGGTTGCAGTGAGCCAAGGCTGTGCCACTGCACTCCAACCTAGATGAAAAAGCAAGACTCCACCTCAAAACAAACAAAAAAGGAGGCCCTGGAGATCCCCCTTACCTCTTCTGGCAACTATCAATGGACCAGGAGGCAGGCCTTTGCCAGATGTGGAATCTGCCAGTGCCTGGATCTAGGACTTTCCAGCCTCCAGAACTTTGAGAACTAAATTTCTGTTGTTCTTAAGCCACCCAGTCTAGGGTACTTTGTTATAGTAGCCCAAATGGATAAAGACAGGGACCTCCTGCATGCCAAGAGTACCACATGCTGCAACCTGTTCACTTTCCTCCAGGACATTCTGCATATTCATTGGGAAGCCTGCAGTCACTGCTGTAGGATAAATTCAGAATTCTCAGCAGCTAATAACACCCACCTGTCAGCTTTTTCCTTAGGTCCATCTCCTGCACTGCAGTCTGATGAGGGCCACCTAGGGGAAGCTGGAACCCACCACTCTGCATGCTCATGGTTTTGAGCAGGAGTTAGCTGATTCTGAAGCTGGAAATGCTCAGCTTGAGAGATGCAGATGAACAGTACTTTCCTGCTCTTCTGGCCGTTCTAGAGCCCCACTCTTGGGAGGATGGGACCCAGGAGCCCTGTGGCTTGGCTTTCTCCAGGGTACAAAACTGTCAACACTATCATCACTACCACTACTACAATGATGATGGTACCTAACATGTGTAAATTGATTACAAAAATGGCCCCGATTCATCTTCCCTCCTTCATCCACACCATTTCCAATGTGTCTTTACAGTTCTTCTCATCCAGTGGACTGTTTCCCCACACGTTGAATCTGGATTAACTTGTGGCTTGCTTTGGCTATTTGAACGCATCAGAAGTGATATGGGGCCAATTCTAAGCTTAGGCCTCAAGAGGCCACACTCTCCATTGGGACCCTGCCACCAACATGTGAGTAAACCCAGGTTAGCTTGTTGTATGAGGAGCCACACATGACCCATTTACCCCCTTGTTCCAGCTTACAGCCTACCAATCTCCAAACATGTGGGTGAGGCCATCCTAGACTAGCAAGCTCCCAGCCAACCTGCCTACTGGCCACTGACACAAAATCAGCCAAGCCTGGCCAGATCAGCAGAGCTTCCAAGCTGACATGTAGACTCATGAGCAATAATAATACATGATTCTCAAGCCAACGAGTTGTGAGTAGGGGTTGGCTGTTGCATAGTCATTTTTTTGACTGTTTACTATAGGCCAAGCTCTATGCCAAGAGCTTTTCACAGAGTATTTCATTAAATTCATACAGCAGCTCCAGGAAGTAGAAATTATCATCTTCATTCTCTAGAGGAAGAAACTGAGATTTAAAAAAATAAAATAATTTGCCCTCAGTCACACAGTAAGACGTGGATCTAGATTTGAAGCCAAGTATTCCGACTCTACAACCATATTAGAATCTTTCTTCCAGTAGCCTTTCCCCACCCCACCCCCCACCCCCAGACATGTTTGGCTCCAAAATTTTAGGACTTTTTCTTTTAAGATTCCTGTCATAGTACCTACAGCAGGGGTCACCAGTACCCAGGCCATGGACCAGTACCAGTCCTTGGCAGGAGGTGAGTGGCGAGCAAGCATTGCCTCCTGAGCTCACCTCCAGTTAGATCAGCAGTGGCATTAGATTCTCATAGGAGTGTGAACCCTACTGTGAATTGTGCATGTGAGGGATCTAGATTGCGTACTCATTATGAGAATCTAAATAATGCCTAATGATCCAAGGTGAAACAGTTTCATCCTGAAACCATCCTCCCACACCACCCCATCTGTGGAAAAATTGTCTTCCATGAAACCAGTCCCTGGTGCCAAAAAGGTTGGAGACCGCTGACCTATAGTCTCTTTGGGGTCAGGACATGAGTGATTTTGGCCTGTGCCTGAGTGCACATTCTGAATAAGGCTAACCGTCACATCAGCTCTAATTTCTCTCTTTCCTACATGTAATCCATCAGCAAATCCTGTCAACTCTGGCTTCAAAATCCATCTGAACTCTTGTCACTTCTCATCTGTGTCACTACCAGTCTAGTCCAACCCACCATCCCCTTTGACCCGGTTGATTGAAGCAGGCTTCTAACTTATCTCCCTGACTATTCTTCTCCACTACAATCTTCTTCTTAGATCAGTTATAGTGGTCATTTGAAAATTAAAGTTAGATTATGGCAATCTACTATGCAATTGTAGATTGCCATAATCTAACTTTAATTTTAATTTTAACTCTTTCACGATTTCCCAGAACACTTAGAATAGAATCTCGAATCACTACCACATCCTCTAAGGTTTCATGATCTGGGCCCTGGCCATTTCTACAACTTTATCTCCCTCCACCTTCCCCCTGCTCACTGCTGTCTGGTCATGCTGGTCTCCTGGCTCCTCATATCCAAAGCATACTCCTGCCTTTGCATTATTTCCTCTACCTAGAATGTTCCTCTCCCCTCAAATATCTACAAAGTCTTACTCTTACATTGTCAACCCAAATATTACCTCCATAGTGCTCTATCTCCTTACCATGCTTTATTTGTATTTGGAACACCTACTACTACCTACCATTATGTCATATTTTCTTATTGTTTAGTTTCCTTTTTTTTTTTTGTTTGGAGACAGAGTCTCGCTTTGTCACCCAGGCTGGAGTGCAGTGGTGCCATCTCCACTCACTACAACCTCTGCCTCCTGGGTTTAATGTCTCCTGGGTTTAAGAGATTCTCATGCCTCAGCCTCCCGAGTAGCTGGGACCACAGGCACGCCTAGCTAATTTTTGTATTTTTAGTGGAGATAGGGCTTCACCATGTTGGCCAGGCTGGTCTCAACTAGTGAGCTCAGGCAGTCTCTCCCAAGTTGTCATCAGCTGATCCAACGTGCAAGAACCCAGAAACTTGCAAGGGTTTCTGCACATGTATCCTCTGTCTTATCTTCAACTGACAGCTCCAAGCAAGGTTACACCTCAGGACTTCAACAATGAAATAAGTAAGAAACTAGTATGCAAATAGATCCTTTTATTGTGGGGAAAGAAATTCAGATCATTTGAGCACGGAAAAATGGCCCATTGCAATCCTGAGGTGACCCACCTCTTTGGCCCTAGTGGCAGTTTCTGGAATTGCAGGCAAGGAAGAGCCCGCGGAAGGTAAAGAGAAACATTTTGTTTATTCAACAATTATTTCCTCCCGGTGCATTTGCTCACGCCTGTAATCCTAGCTCTTTCGGAAGCCGAGGTGGACGGATCACCTGAGGTCAGGAGTTCGAGACCAGCCTGGCCAACATGGTAAAATCTTGTCTTCACTAAAAATACAAAAATTATCCAGGCGTGGTGGCGGGCACCTGTAATACCAGCTACTCAAGAGGCTGAGACAGGAGAATCAGTTGAACCCAGGAGGCAGAGGTTGCAGCAGAGATGATGCCACTGCACTCCAGCCTGGGCAACAGAGCAGGAATCCGTAAAAAAAAAAAAAAAAAAAAGTAGCTATTTCACTAGGCTCAAGACATGGCTGCCTCCCCTTTGGGAAATCAAACTCCAGTCTCTAGCAAAATAGGATCTAGCAGTAACACTGTCCAGGGGTATTGCTGATACCTTCTTTGTTCTGGTCTGTAGAACATTTGGCAGGGAGAGTCTATTTGAATCCTCGCAACAGACGTGCTAAAGAGGTCTACCCTGTTATTAACAAAGAAACCAGGCTGTGAAGTATTGCTAGAGCTAAGAAGGAAAAGATTTGGAACCTGTCAGGCTGATTCTCAACCCTGTGATCTTCCTTGTACTGACCAAAGGGGATAAACTTTGCAAATTCAACTCACTGCATACCACATCAAACTTCCCAAGTCTCTGAAATTTGAACTTCCCTGCCAGTTATAGTCTCATTAATTCAACAGCCTTCATTGATTGCCTCCTGCGTGCCAGGAACTGTGCTTTGCCCAGTGGCTTCCAGAGAATGACAAGTGAACAATGATAATGACATAATTTATGTGGCAAAAATGCAACTCCTAAGGAGTGCCTCTCTCAAATTGAGTTACTTTTTCACTATTGAATAAATTGTCATTTGAAAGGCCAGTAAAAGTGCCCTCTTTTGGTGAGCCAAGCCAATCAATACATGCCATTTTAAATGCTTCATTCTGCTTTTCTCCTATTCAGGCAGACTGGAGAAAAAGTCAGCATTGGAAGGCTGAGATTACTGGGTTAGGTTTCTTAATAGAATGAGGTGGTGTTTTTTTTTTGTTTGTTTTGTTTTTTTTTTTTTTTTTTTTTTTTTGAGTGATTTGTTTCTGAAGAATAGGCAGCCTAGGGCAGCAGGCTAAGTGGACTGCTTTCCTGGACCCCCACCCCCAGCCCCCCCTCCCCCAGCCTGTGGGGGCTTGCCTGTCCACTGGTCATGTGGTCATGGGGGCAGGGTGAGGGGGATAGGGAATAGCCTCTGCCGAAATTTTCTGGGAGATGCAGATACTCTGATGGCCCCAGGGGCCCATCCCTGACAGCTATCATCAATAGTGATCAACCACAAAACAGCCTGGGCCACAGAGCGAGACTCCGTCTCAAAAAAAAAACAAAAAACAAAAAAACAAAACAAAACAAAAAAACAAAAAAAACAGATTCTAGAACAGTAGGTACTTGTTACAGAATGCACGCATACACATACAAAACCTGGGAACTTTGGCTCTAAAATCTTAGAAGGGGTTATTTCTGCCTTGCAGGATTGTGAGTGGCTATTTTTTTCTTGTTGTATCTCTGCAGTGCCTGGTTTTTCTCTGTAGATCTATATCACCTATAATCAACAGGTGCCAGTGGGCCGCTCCACCCCACTTTCACTCTCCACACTCCCTCCACCCTTCCGAGCCCCTCCCATTCTCTTTTCAGAGTGTTTTTTTTTTTTAATTCTCTCTCCCCACTTTACAGAGATGAGGAAAATCCTCTCTCTGCCCTCTCCGCCTGCCTACTTCCACCTTCTTCAAGCCTAAGAATGCAGAGGGTTCAGGAATCTAAAAGCAATTTCTCCTGTCCTCAGCAGTATGCCTGTCAATCAACTTCCCCAGCTGTTTCCCTTGGAAAGGAACTGCCTATGGGCCCAAGCGAGGAGGATGGCAGGAGTAAGGATGGTACAGGAATATAAGGCCACAAATCTGTCCAACACAATTTCTTTTTCCTGAGCTCCAGGAAGGGTCAGGCTAAATCCAGTGACCTGGGCCACAGATCCATAGTGTGACCTTCGAGGCACAGAGATGTGCGGGGACTTGCCAGTTCCCTCGCTTGTCAAGTGGAAAGAATAATGCCTTCTGCCTCACAGGTGTGTAAGGAGGGTCAGAGGAAATTATGACTACAAACGTGTTCCAAAGGTTGAGAGCCCTGCAAAATCAATCACCAAGCCCCAGAAAGCCTTTCTCCTTAATTTCTTTCCCATCTGTCTTCTCCTTTCCACTCCCCCGAATCTCCCTCTTCGTGGCCTTCACGCCCCTCCCCTGCTCTTGGGGCCTCCCTGTCTTCCCTCTTTCCTTGTCTCAGTCCCAGCGCCACACTCAGGCCCAGTCATCTCTGTAAAACCCAGTACTCAGCAAGGCACATCCCTCTATAACACCTCCAGTAACAATCCTTTACCAACACAAAAAGCAGAACTTTCGGCTGGGTGGGGACGGGCAGAATTATAAGTATGACCCCATGACACTCATCCGTGTATATATAATATGTTTCCTTTTGAGTGTGGGTGGAACCTATTAATAGGTTGAGCTGTCATGTCCATAATTACGTTATACAACTAAGGGGAGATTATCTAGGTGGGCCTAATTTAATCAAACAAGCCCTTTAAAAGTATAGAGTGTTCTTCAGCTGGTGGCAGAAGAGGAATTCAGAAATTAGAAGTATGAGCCAGCCAGGAAACAAGAATCTACAAACCACAAGAAGCTGAATTGGGCCAGGAACTGGGATGAGCTTGAAAAGCCGATTTTCTCCCCTAGAGCCTCCAGATAAGAGCCCAGTCTGGCAACACCTTGATTTTGGCCTATGAGACCCTAAAGAGACATCCAAATGGTCCTGCCTGGACTTTTGACCTACAGAACTATGACATAATACATGGGTGTCGTTTTAAGCTTCTAAATTTGTGGCAATAGAAAATGAATACACCTGATATTTCAAAGCCTTAAAAATTCTTATTCAGCCTACGTCTCCAATCCCACTCTCAAACATAAGCTCTGAGCGATTTTGGGGTTCACATCTGGCCTCTACCACTTGCTGGCAAGTTATGTGGCATCTGTGTTTTTCCATCCCTTCATCTATATATTTAGGATAATTCTAGAACCTTCCTCATGAGACTGTTTGGAGGATTAAAATGAGATAATGCAGCAAAGCCCTCAGTATAGTACCCAGCATAAAATAAATGCTGGATAAATTATTTTTTCTTTGTAGTAGTATATTCTCTGCAGAAGTTCCTGTTAAGTCAAATGGGTTTACTTATTAACTCAGGAAAATGCACTCTTGTGCTTGGCTCACTTCATGGCCACTGCCAAGCATGCCTTCTGCCTGCTACTGTGCCTCTCAAACGCCCATCTGTATTAGTCCATTTTCACATTGCTATAAAGATACTACCTGAGACTGGGTAATTTATAAAGAGGTTTAGGCTGGGTGCAGTGGCTCGCGCTTGTAATTCCCCAGCACTTTGGGAAGCCAAGGCGGGCGGACTACCTGAGGTCAGGAGTTTGAGACTAGCCTGACCATTATGGTGAAACCCCCTCTCTACTGAAAATAAAAAAATTAGCCAGGCGTGGCGACGCATGCCTGCAATTCCAGCTACTTGGGAGGATGAGGCAGGAGACTCGTTTGAACTCAGGAGGCAGAGATTGCGGTGAGCCAAGATCGTGCCATTGCACTCCAGCCTGGGTGACAGAGTAAGACTCCATCTCAAAAACAAAAAACAAAAAACAAAAAAAACAAAGATTTAACTGACTCACAGCTCCGCATGCGTGAGGAGGCCTCAGGAAACTTAAAATCAATGGTGGAAAGTGAAGGGGAAGCAAGACATGTCTTACATGGCGGCGGAAGTAGGGGAGGGGAACTGCCAAACGTTTTTAAACCATCAGATCATGTGAGAACTCACTGTCATGAGAACAGCATGGTGGGGGGGAACCGCCCCCATGATTCAATCACCTCCCACCAGGTCCCTTCCTCAACACATAGGGATTACAATTCAAGATGAGATGTGGGTGGGGACACAGAGCCAAACCATATCCCTATCCTTTCAGGCCTTGCTGAGATTCCTCCCTGCTTCGTGAAACCGTCCCTGACCTTTCCAGCTCATGGTGGTCTAGCCCTTATACTAACTTCTACAGTACTAGAGAATGACGTAAATACTGAGACTGTCTCATACCTAATCATGTAAAAGTATGCTTTTTATTACAAAATAAATGCCTGTTTGAGATAATTGGGAAAATCCATAAAAGTTCAAGGCAGGAAATGAGTTGATATTTCCAACATTGTTAATATTTTGGTGTATTTCCTTCCAGTCTTCTTGGTTTTGTTATTTGTGTAAATGTAAATATGTATGTAAACAGTTGCCTTTCTGAGCATAAACCTTTCTGCCCAAGGCATTCATCTGTCTGAGAAAAGATTAGGATTTGTTCACAGAAAGAATTCAAAGAGAAAGAACAACATGATATTCAGCTGTAGTCATGCAAAATAGGAGTATGCAGGAAACCAAGGCATTAAGAGTTGTTTTAGCTGAGGTTCATGTACTAGTTTCTTATTGCCACTGAAATGAATTACCATAAACATAGTGGCTTAAAACAACACAAATTTATCCTTTTATGGTTCTGGAGGTCAGAAGTCTAAAATGAGCCTTATGGGGCTCAAGGTATTTTTAAGATTTCCTTCAGGAGACCCCAGGAGAAACCATTCCTTTATTCCAACTTCTAGAAGCTGCCCACATTCCTTGGCTCACGGGTGCACCACTCCAATCTCTGCCTCCATTGTCACATCGTCTTCTAGCTTTGACCTTCTGTTTCCCTCTTACAGAGACTTGTGATTACATTACTTGTAATTACAACCACCTCCCCACCCCAATGTCAAGATCATCATGGTTCCTCACTGCTTAGTGTCACAGAACCAAATTAACTGTGCAAACAGGAAAATTAAGCAGCAATCCAGTGGAGGGGAGAGGAGCTCCTTAAGGGCTGCTGTGAGCAGCCATGGTGTTTGGAGGGCTCCCAAGGACAGGAAGCTGCTAGGAAAGCCATTCTCAGAATTATTATAGAAATAGCTACCATTTGTTGAGTATCTATGTGCCAGGAGCTGTACTAGGCTGTCTTTTAAAATAGTTGATAGGAAAAACAACATCGAAATAGCCACAGAATCTGAGATAAAAATTGCCCACACTCCAGTCACCTAATTAAATCAATATTTTAATTTTTATACACATACAGATTTTTCATATTCATTATATCATAGATATAACTTAGAATGTTAATTTGCACATTTCCACTTTAATTTTTACCATAAATAATATTTCCATTTGGCAAAAATCACAGTTTCTCTCTCTCTTTCCAGTGTTTCTCTCCTGCCACACTACAACCAGTATTAACAGCCTGAGAACATCTCTCTACATATTTATCTACGTTCACTGAAAACAATAATAACAGTACACAAAAGGTCTTAATGCTTGTTATAATACAGACCTGTTTTCATTTATTACCTACTATAGCTCACTTAATCCTCCAAACAACCTTATGAGAGAAGTACTATTGTTATCTGCCATTTACACATGAAGAAACTGGGGCCCAACATACACGGAGTATTCAAAAATGTAAACAAATCTGTAGACACCATAAAGGAAGGTTTTTTGGTCATTTAAGAAATACAGAGAAAGCCAGGCATGGTGGTACATGCCTATAGTCTCTGCTACTCGGGACACTGAGGCAGGAGGATCTCTTGAGCCCAGAAGTTCAAGGCTGCAGTGCACTATAATCACACCTATGCATAGCCACCACACTCCAGCCTGAGCAACATAGTGAGATCCTGTTTCTAAAAATATAGAGAGAGAGAGAAAAAGAGGAACACATTACATAGTTCACAGTGGTAGCTTTTGAAGTACAGTATATCTTGCCATCTCTCCAGGGCAACAGATCCAGCTCTAGCTCATTTTTAAGGAGCAATAAAAAATGCCCCATTGTATGAATGTACCATCATTTATTGCACCTATTGATAAGCATTTATGTTACTTCCTTTTTTTGCCACTACAAATGATGTTACAATAAATATCACAGAATATAAATTCTTAGGTTCTAGAGCTCTTATTTTGATAAGGTAGTGTCTATAGACTTTAGTGCTGACTTCGGAAACTTCCATATGAAATGAGAAACACAGCCATAAGTTGAGCCAAAGCGTAAGACTTCCTTGAAATATGTGGGCTCCACCTAGGTCAGAGAGAGAAGACACACCATTTATATGGCCAAAGGAGTGGTAGCCAAAGAAGACACACAGCTGGGGAGGCCTGAGCTGGCACAGGAGGCGGCCAGACAGGGCCCAGCCTCTGTACATAGCCCAGTCAATTCCACAATTCCCTTGGACATCTCTGGAGCAGACAGAGCTACAGCACACACACTGCCCCAGTAAAAAGGCATCCACCTTCTAGTCTCCACATGCTCATTCTAAAGGAAGAATGGAGAAACAATATATAAAACCACTCTTATTACCTTTCTGCTTCCCCTAGGAACTCTTGCTGTGCACAGGGTGTGGGGGTGGGGGCGGGGAGGGAGGCATGAGACTGTGGCTCAGAACCTACTTTTATTTTTAAATTAAATTCAATTTTTTTTTAGATGGAGTCTGGCTCTGTTGCCCAAGATGGAGTGCAGTGGTGCAGTCTCAGCTCACTGCAACCTCCGCCTCCTGGGTTCAAGCAATTCTCCTGCCTTAGCCTCCCGAGTAGCTGGGATTACAGGCATGCACCACCACACCTGGCTAATTTTTGTATTTTTAGTAGAGACAGGGTATCACCATGTTGACCAAGCTGGTCTTGAACTCCTGACCTCAGGTGATCTGCCCACCTTGGCCTCCCAAAGTGCTGGGATTACAGGCGTGAGCCACCACACCTGGCCAAAAGCCTACTTTTAGATAGTTGAATCACTGGTTAATGATAACATCATGGTGGGGAAAAAAATGGAAGAAAATATAAGAGATAAATGAGAAGGAGAGAGGTGACCGGTAGAGATTAGAGAAAAAGAATAGATATTCTTGACCTGCTAGTGGAAGAGAAAAACATCTAAATAAATATTTATAATAGCTTGATATGTTTAAAAACAGATATATATCATGTAGGGAAGCATCTTCAAGGAACAAAAACGAACAAAAAACTGACCACCGTCAGTCTAAGGGTTCATTTTTCTTGCATGACAAGAAGTCTAGAGGTGGCTACTGCCGGTTCAGCAGCTCAACAATGTCAAGTCCAGGGTCTCTGTGGGGTTGCTGCATCAAAGGGAAGATGCATTAGTAATTCTGCTGGATATTCCCAAATTCCCCTGCACATGCCATGGGATTGTGCCATTTTGCATTATCTGAAATACAGCTTATAAACTAAGGATCAATATTCCCAATGGATAAAGAGCTTCTAAAAATTGAGAAAAAAATCAGCAACGACCCTACAGAAAAATGAGAATTTATGAACTGTTTGCAGGAGGGAAATGCAAATGATCATTAAACGTATGGCAAGAAACTCAGCTTCCTCAGGATAGGAAAAAGGCAAGTTAAAAGTACACAGAAATATCACTTCTCCCCTAATAGACTGGCAAAAATCCAAAGTCTGACTACCTACTCTTGATAAGGCTGTTGGAAAAGAGATTCTCTCCTAAGTTGCTGGCAGAAATGCAAAAGAAAAGCCATTATGGAGGGAAATTAGGACTGTCTAGCAAAATTACAAATTCATCTAACCTTTGACACAGCAATACCACTTCTAGGAATCTATCTCAAAAATAAGCTGGCAAAAATATGAAATGACATATATGCAAGGATATCCATTGCCAATCATTATAGTAAAAGAACAGAAACAGTCCAAATGTCTATCAGTAGAGGACTGGTTAGATCCATTATGGTGCATCCATACAATGGAGTATTAAACAGCTATAAAAATGAATAGGAAGGATTTCTATATATACTTATATTTCCAGATATATTGTTAACTAAGAAAGGCAAGGGACAGGAAAGTGTTTCTGGTATGCTCTCTTTTTTGAAGAAAGGGGAGTAATGAATAAAAATATATATTTGTTTATATTACCAAAAGATAGTAATAGCAGGATAAACCAAAAACAGTTAAGATGGAGACCTATAAGGAAAGGGAAAGAATACACTGGAGAGACAGAGATGGACCCTAGACTTAACTGTACTGTAGTTTGTTGTATATTTTAACTTTGGAACAGTGTGTTTCAAATAAAAACACAAACGTAAATAAAGATGAAAAGGAGGGAGGATGTCATAGCTCACATCTGTAATCCCAGCACTTAGGGAGGTCAAGGTGGGAGGATCATTTGAGGCCAGGAGTTTGAGACCAGGCTAGGCAACATAGGGAGACCCCTATCTCTACAAAAAAATAAAAATAAAATAAAATAAGCTAGGCATGGTAACACACACCTGTAGTCCCAGCTACTCAGGAGGCTGAGGTGGGGGTATCACTTGAGCCCAGGAGGTCAAGGTTACAGTGAGCCATGATTATACCATTGCACTTAGCCTGGGCAAAAAAGCGAGACCCTGTCTAAAAAAATAAAAAATAAATAAAAGACAAAAAAGAAATTAATACAAGTTGGAAAAATGGAAACAAGTGATAATGATTACGTATTAGGTTGGTGATTTAACCACATAAAGAAGAATTGCTGCAAATGACTCTAAAAACAATAGTATTTTGACAGTATATCCTTAATGGGATATATATCCTAAGGACTAGAAAGAACCATGAAGAAATATTAAACTGCATTCAGTGCTCTATAAATCAAGATAGACTAGATCACGTTATGTTATAGTAACAAATCCAAATCAAGGTGCCCTCAACAACAAAGGTTCTTTTCTCCCATGCTACATACATATTTATTGTATGTAGCTACAGCTCTGGTCCATGTTGTCTTCCCTCCATAACTCAGGCTGAAGGAAGAGCACCTGTCTGGAATATCGTGATAGTCATTGAAGCAGAAAAAAAAGGTACTGAGGCTCTTAGACCTTCTTCCTGTAAATGACCAATGTTACTTTTTTTTTTTTTTTTTTTTATGACCAATGTTACTCTTATTCCACTCTCATTTTATTGGCCAAAGAAAGACACACAGCCTGAGTCCAACAGGACAGAAATGTATAATCCCCTACAGAGATTGGCACCAAACATGAGTGAGCAAGGATAGTCTCATACAGAGAGGAAACTATTGGTATTGTCATTATGAAACTATCCAACGCATATTTCAGGATCAGCAAATATGTGCTTTTATTATGAACCAAGATGTTTTAGCCCAAAAGACGAGAGACAAGTAAAAACTCAAACGAGTTAAGACTCTGTAATCTAAGGTCTTAATTGGAAATACTGATATGAACTCATAATTTATCTTTCCCCCAGAGAGAACTATTTGCCTTTTGCCAGGGTAACTTTGAACAGGGGGAAAGTCCATGAATCTATCCCTTGTTTATTTCTCTGGTTCTCAATAACTCTGGCTAGAATGCATAGTTGGGATGAATATAATTAACAGATAACAGATCCCTCACGCTGGCTCCCTGGCTTACAAGTTAAAAGTCATTTTGATAGGAGGGGCCATATGGAAACTACCCTTTGTCTTGGCCAAGATAGTAACTCAGAAGCAATACTTCATTTTAAGAGGAATTACAGAGATTACTGCTACTTTTGAGGACTTAAAGTGTACAGGGATAGTGGCTCCCATCACACTTCTATTCAATGCACTTTTTTAGCCTTTGCAAAAACCGGACACATCATGGCGGATGGTGGTAGGTTACTGTCAACTTCACCAGGAGGTAGCCCCAGTGGCAGCACAGCTGCTCCGCCACTGGTGGTACCTCTGACATTTGATACATGGCTGTTGATATGGTGAATTATTGCTTTTCCTTATTCTGTAATAACAGGGAGGTCAAAAGCAGCTCTCCTTTGTATGGCAAGGAAAGCAATAGACCTCTCCGTTGTCCTTCTGTTGAGAGATGCATTGGTGCAGAAGGGGTAGGTGCCATGGGAGTCTGGGCCACTTGTTCGTGTCATTTGCTTGTGCCTTCTGTATTTGGTCAGGCCACATCTTCACTGTATGTATATGTGTGTGTGTGTGTGTGTGTGTGTGTGTGTGTATATGTGTGTGTGTATATATATATATATATATTTTTTTTTTTTTTACACGGAGTCTCACTGTGTCGCCAGGCTGGAGTGCAGTGGAGCAATCTTGGCTCACTGCAACCTCCACCTCCTGGGTTCAAGCAATTCTCCTGCCTCAGCCTCCCAAGTTAGCTGGGACTACAGGTGCATGCCACCACGCCCAGCTAAAATTTTTTTTTTTTTCCAGTAGAGATGGGGTTTTACCATGTTGGCCAGGATGGTCTCCATCTCCTGACCTTGTGATCCACTTGCCTCAGTCTCCTAAAGTGCTGGGATTACAGGCGTGAGCCACCACACCCAGCCCTGACTGTATCATTTTTATTGTGCAATGGATTATTGCTCTATCCACCCAACCTTATGACTCATTGGATTCATAGTACTCAGATCACAGTGAACATCTGTGGTGCCATGTAGTCATTTGGTGTCCTGTGGTCAGGCATTTAGTCTCTGGCAGGGCTTGAGAGCACACCAGACTCAATGCATGGCCTTGCTGAAGAACCCTAGAGGTCCGCTACACCTCTCTTGCTGAAGTTTATTAAAACTCCTGTAGCATTATCATCTGCAGGGATACCTCTAGTACTATTGGATCTGCTGGGTCATACCTCCTAAGTGGCAGGGAAACTTGTACTGCTGCTTGGACATTCTGGGGAGTCCTTTTTACCCTCTGAGCCCCACTGTCCCACTTGAAACTGATATCCCTCTGAGCCACTCAATAGGACTTGGTTATATTCATGATCTACTAGCATTAATACAAAGTTGACCCTAGCCGGAAATGGACTGTGCCATATTACAGCCTCACACAGAAGCAGGCCTAGAAATAGCGGTAGAGGGAAATCTACTCTGTGGGCAGAGCTGCTAGCAGTACGCTGCTTACTGTGTGGAAGTGTGGACTCCTTGGCAGTAGGGAATGGCTCTGCTTGTTGGTCAGGGGTCTGGAAGGAAAAAGGCAACAGTCCATGTACCACCTCCAGTGTCCCAACCCTGCAAGATGTCCCCGAGCTGGCCTTTTAGCTGAGACTTCCCCAAGTCATTTGGCCATATTTTTCTCTTTCAAGTTGTCTCTGGGTGATGAGGTACATGGAAGACGACTTTATCTTGTGGCTTTGAGCCCAATGTGTCATACTTTTTTTTTTCCTACAGTGCTTCTGCCAGCACCACCATCTGAGGGTGGACAGAATGCCCCATCTGTTGACATGATACCCTACATTAGATTGTCACAGACCAAAGAGCACATTTTGCTACCAGCCAGGAGTGACACAATGGGATCAAAACCACAGGATATAATAGTCTGCCGTGTACCTCGTCACCCAGAGACAGCCGGCTTTATAGAAAAAGGTGTGATGGGCTGATACGGTCTCAGCCGAAGGGCCAGCTTGGGACAAATGCAGGGTCACCGCACTGGATGTGACACCCACGCTGACCTGGAACCGATATACGTTGCTGATACACATGGGTTCAGAAACCAAGTGCTGAAAGTACAGTTGTCCTCCTCACTAACACTCCCAGTGAAGACATGCAGAATTTTAGCTTCTTATTCCCGCCAGCCTAGATTCTGTTGGATTAGAGGTCTTGGCACTTAGGTGGGAACACTTTCACCTAGGTACCTAGTAAGGATTCCACTTAATTGGAAGTTGCAGAACAAAATGAGCAGTGTAGGAGTGAGATGATGAATATAGATTTTGGCCATTGGACCAGCAGCAGCAGTGGGGACTGTGGCTTTGTTTGTAAACACTTTTAGATCTCTTGAGGAGATTGCAACTGGCCGTCATCTGGAAGAACTAGGCTTGTACCTCCCCTCTAAAGAAAGAAGTATGGGTGATTTTTCTCACATGAGATCTGAATACTGCAAAAGGATCTGAGGATGTCTAAAAGCCTAAGAGGCAGTAGGGGTGGATGTATCCATTCATGTAGTCCTCCAGGTCCACTTGGTCACCCTGTACCAATGGACCTTGGCCATGTGCCTTGCTTCCTGGTCAGTGCAACCCTAAGCATCACTCGCACTGTTGTCTTGGTTATAAAGCTGTGCCCAGAGCCACTGCCACCAGCACACACTGAGGCGTCCCTACACACAACAGTGAGTGCCAAGAGAGCCACCTTGACAACACGCTGGCTGCACAGGCCACGTGGAGATGCTGGATTCCCCTGTAGCCACAATAGGAGCAAAGAAATACAACTCAGGGATGCAGAGGAGACAACAGCATGTGGGATGCCACATGGCAGACTGTGCTGAGATGCAGTCTTTCCACGCCTCCTTTGTCAAGAGGCTGTGAGCATCCGAGCAATTGGCTGCTTATTAGGAAGCTGTGGCCACGTGGGAACATCTCCCTTTGTACTTCATCCTCCCCTCTGCCTCACTTCCCATTTCTTTTAAACCTCCCTGCTTCCCTGGGATTGCACTCTTCCCAGTAAACTGGCACTTACACTTTTGCCTCAGCCTGTTTTCTAGTGAGCCGGGACCAAGACACAGGGCTGATGACTGCTCTGGAGAAAGAACTGCACGAAAAGAGCTTGGGCCATCTTATTGCACCTGATAGCAAGGAAATGACGAAATATTAATGGTGTCAAGTCAAAAGGACACAAAAGCTAATCTGAAGGGGCTCCCACTGGCCAAAGATGTCACAATTTGGCATCAAAGGAAATACTGACTGCAATGGATTTAAACACCTTAAATATATGTTTAAATTATGAGTTCTTAATAATACTAAGACAAAAAATCATTGGCAGCTAGTTCACTGACTGAGTATTCTGAAAGATGATAAAGAAAAAGACGTGTATATGTATTATGTCTTTTCTGTAATAATTATTTCAGGATTACAAATAGTTGATAAGAGAAAATTCTTCTCTGTAGAAAAATTCTACCTAACAAATGCAGAAGGAATGATAGACTCGGAAAATCAGTATTTTGCAAACCCGAATGAGATAATGGACCAGGCAATGATCATCAATAAAAACTAACCCCATTAGATAAAAGTTTAATGGAGAACTTGATAATGGCAAGAGGAAGCTAACATTTCTGAACCCACAGATCATTCTCAACATTGCAGAAAGTGGGAGAAGCAGATAGTCTGTTTCTGCAAAGTGATCCAAGAGAAGACACCGCCCATGAATCTAATCAAGCCAAAATCTAACTATCAGTTTGCAGGAAATTCAGGAGACAGAGGAACAAGTTCAACAACAACTCAGTGATGCCAACAGCCAAATCCAGAATGTGAGAAATTCTTCAGAGGGACAAATGCCTCCGTTTTGTCAACACATGAATGTGATGCATGAACTTTGTTTAGCTCCTGATTATAACAGACCAACTGTTAAAAGATATTTTTGAAGCAATGGGGACATTTGAGAATAGACTAGTATGAGACTTTTTAGGGAATTTCTGTTAATTTTATTGGGTATTGGCATTATTGTCATTTTTAACAGTTCTTATTTATTATAGATGCATACTAAACTATTTTGGGGTGAAACAATATGGTTTCTGGGATTTGCCTTAAAATACTCCAGAAAAAAAAATCAGAGAGCGATGAAACAAGAATGGAAAAATATTGGTAATTGTTGGAGTCGGGTGATGGGTACCCTTCTCCCTACTTTCTCGTGTATGCCCTGGTTCTTCCACTTTTACCCCCGGGTCCATTCTCTGCCCTTCTGTGTCTTGCTCTGAGGCCTGGGAAGCCACCTTTATTGATGGAAACACCCAGACAAGTTTGTTGGCTGGTTTCTGGTGAGTTGAGCTAATAGTGGTCACCAGAAGTAGATCAGGAGTGGGAGAAGGAACAGTCAGGGAATTATCTTCCACGTGCCCTCTCTGCCTTCCTGTGGTCTGATAGTAGCTTTGTTCCACTATAGCAGTTATATTAGTTTGCTGGGGCTGCCATAACAAAGTAGCACAGTGTGGCTTAAACAACGTAAATTTATTTCTCACAATTCTGGAGACTAGAAATCCAAGATACAGGCATGAGCAGGGTTGGTATCTTCTAAGGCCTCTCTCATTGATTTGCACATGCCATCTTCTCTCTGCATTTTCACATGGTCCTCCCTTTGTGCATGTCTGTGCCCTAATCTCTTCTTATTAGGACACTAGTGGTTCATGCCTATAACCCCAGTACTTTGAGAGGCTGAGGCAGACGGATTGCTTGAGCCCAGGAGTTCGAGACATCCCTGGGCAACATGGTGAAACCCCATCTCTACCAAAAAAATAAACAAATAAACAAAATTAGCCAGGCATGGTGGCACACACCTGCAGTCCCAGCTACCCAGGAGGCTGAGGTGGGAGGATTTCTTTTTCTTTTTCTTTTTTTTTTTTTTTTTGAGATGGAGTCTCACTCTGTCACCCAGGCTGGAGTGCAGTGGCTCGATCTCGGCTCACTGCAAGCTCCGCCTCCTGGGTTCGCACCATTCTCCTGCCTCAGCCTCCCAAGTAGCTGGGACTACAGGTGCCCGCCACCGCACCTGGCTAATTTTTTGTATTTTTAGTAGAGACGGGGTTTCACCGTGGTCTCGATCTGCTGACCTTGAGATCCGCCCGCCGGGGCCTCCCGAAGTGCTGGAATTACAGGCGCCCGGCCAATGGGAGGATTTCTTGAGCCTGGGAGGTCATGGCTGCAGTGAGCTGAGATCACGCCACTGCACTCCAGCCTGGGCAACAGACCAAGACCTTGTCTCAAAAAAACAAAAACAAGAAAAATAAAAAAGCTGGATACCAGTAATATTTGATTAGGGCTCACCTTAATGGCTTCATTGTAATTTAATTACTTCTTTAAAGACCCAATCTTCAATTACAGTCACATTCTGAGGTACTGGCATTAGGACTTCAATGTATGGATTTTGGGGGTTACACTGGCCATAACAGCAGTGATCAGCAAACTTTTTCTGGCAAAGCATAAGACAGCAAATATTTTCGGCTTTGTGGGTAACACAGTCTGTCACCAGTGCTCAGATCTGCCGTTGTAGCACAAAGCAGCTATAGATAATATGTAAACGAATGGACATAGCTGTCTTCCAGTAAAACTTGATCTATAAAATAGGGGGCAGACCCCTGGGCCGTAGTTCACCAGCCCCTGCTTCTGGTGATTAGGCCTTTTTCCATGTGTTCATTTCTCCCCGGTCTCTGCCCCTTCAGCAGAGGTGGTGATAGCTTCCCACTATTGCTAATCCTTGGATGTCACACTTTCCCTTTTTGGTTCCGTTAACCCTGATGACGCCTTCTTTGGTCCCTTCATTCAGTTCTCCTTGGGTAAATGCCTTTTGAGTGTTTCCTCTCTTTCTGGTTTGGACACTGTCTGATATTTTATATTCAAAATTCTAAGCTTGAAATTGCCCATAAAAGAATCATAATGAGGCCAGGCACGGTGGCTAATACCTGTAATCCCAGCACTTTGGGAGGCCGAGGCGGGCAGATCACTTGAAGCCAGGAGTTCGAGACCAGCCTGGCCAACATGGCAAAACCCCATCTCTACTAAAAATACAAAAAATTATCTGGGCATGGTGGCTATGCCTGTAATCCCAGCTACTCAGGAGGCTGAGGCATGAGAATTGCTTGAACCCAGGAGACAGAGGTTGCAGTGAGCCAAGATCATACCACCGTACTCCAGCCTGGGCAACAGAGTAAGACCTTGTCTGTCTCAAATAATAATGATAATGAAAGGAAAGGACTGATTTAGAAGATAAACTTGATATGAGCTGCCTCTTGTCCCTGGAGAGTGCCCCAGCCAGGGAGGGGCTAAGATGGAGAAGACAACAGATGCTCACAGGTGAGAACCAAGAGGGAGCTTGGGTAGGGAACATGTCCAGGACCTGATCTAGCCAAGAGAGGGACCAGACCACATGGGACGCCAGTCACAGGCTTCAGTGGCCCCCACCTGGGGGCCGGCTTGGACCACTCCACCTCAGCAGGCTCAGGGCAAGGAGCAGCCCAGACCAGCGACTCTACAGCTAGCCAGCAAGGATCCGAAGGCCACCACCTCCCTCTGCCACCACACATGCAGGCCACAGTCCTTCTCCACACACCCGGGCACCATCTCATGGAGGGGCAGGAGGGAAAATATGAGGGGCTGGGATTTTATTTTTTGTTTTACTTAAAGAGGCTAACCATGACTTCTAAAAACCTGTATCAAATTAGGTTTACAGGATTGGACTAAAAGTGTTTAATCCAGCAGCCAGGTCCTGTGCGGAAACTCAAAGTAATTATAAACAAATAAAGGAATGACATTCTCTCTGCACCCCCAAGAGAAGTGTGGGGAATTTTGAGAGTGCCTACACCGGTGTTAGCCTGGCAGCCCCACACTAGCTAGAAAAAGGAGGCCGAGCTTCAAGGGCTGAAACAGGCTCTCGGGGATTTTAGATGCAAACGTGTTCTCGGGTAAAGTCCTGAGAACCACAAAAGCTAAGGCAAGCTTCATCAAAAGATAAAGAGATGTTTCTGCCACCCACCCAACCTCAGAGTCAGTCCTCAGTTCTCACCCACAACACTCACAAGCCAGAGGGCCTGGGAACCTTGCTCAATCCCATTTCACTCCTTCTCTGCTGGCTGCTGGAGTCCCCAGGAAATGAAGCCAGGAGGCTGCCAGCCGGCCTCAGCACTCCTCCTTCCTCTTTCTTCGCTCTCCTCCTGTGCTGCTCAGGAAATTGCACACATATCCCCTGCCTTTGGTGCTGGCCAGCAGCGCAGACGTCTGCCCCATTCACCTGCCACCTGAGGCCACCGGGTAGGAAATGAGGAGGGCGAGCTCATGGGAAGGGAAAGCAAACTCAGGGTGACAGCAGAGCCACAGGGCACAGGGATGGGGAAAACCCATTTATTTAGATGAGGTTGTGGGCCCCCGCCTTATTTAGGGATCCCAATCCTAGATATGCTAATAAATTGGTATCAAAAATGCCTTCATTCATCCAGAACAATCTGGAGGGGAAAGTACTCTGCTGGCTGGATAGTAAGAAGGATGCAGAAGAAACTGTTAAAAGTAACAGACATTGTTTCAATCATTCATTCAACCGGCTGTTATCAAGTGCCTGATTTGAGCGGGTGGGTGTTTTAGGCATTGGGTATAGAGTGATGAATAAGACAACAGTGTGGGAGAAAGGCAAGAAACTAATACACATGGCATGTATGTATACACATGCACATGCAAGTACTGTACACCTATGTGCATGTCTACATACAAAATACATGTCTGTTATACACAGATATGTGTACATACAACACATATGTAGCACGAAGTAGGGATGAGTGATATGAAGAAAAGCGAAGCCAGGTTACGGGGAGAGAGGGTCAGGGAGGTCCCCTGAGGAGGCCTCTCCAAGGCAGAAGGGCCAGCACGTTTGGAAAAGGCCTTTCTGTTCTCCAAAGGCTCTCCTTAGGCCTTACCAGATCCTCTCCCTCAGGCCTCACGTCAGTCCTATTGTCAAGTCAGGGAAACTCAGGACTAGAAAGATTAGTCAGGATTTGAATCTTTATCTCTGAGCTGCCCTTCCCCTCCTATGCCCCCCAAGATGGAGTCTCCCTCTATTGCCCAGGCTGGAGTGCAGTGGCACAGTCTCGGCTCACTGCAACCTCTGCCTCCTTGGTTCAAGTGATTCTCCTGCCTCAGCTTCCCGAGTAGCTGGGACTACAGGCGCATGCCACCACATCTGGCCAGTGTTTTTTTTTTTTTTTTCTTTTTGTATTTTTAGTAGAAACGGGGTTTCACCACATTGGCCAGGCTGGTCTCGAACTCCTAACCTCGTGATCTACCCGCCTCAGCCTCCCAAAGTGCTGGGATTACAGGCGTGAGCCACCACACCCAGCTGCCCTGACTCTTAAATTCTATGAAGGCTGAGCACCGTGGCTGACGCCTGTAATCCCAACACTTTGGGAGGTGGAAGTGTGTGGATCATCTGAGGTCAGGAGTTCAAGACCAGCCTAGTCAACAGGGTAAAACCCCATCTCTCCTAAAAATACAAAAATTAGCTGGGCATGGTGGTGGGCGTGTGTAATCCCGGCTACTCAGGAGGCTGAGGCAGGAGAATCGCTTGAACCCAGGAGGTGGAGGTTGCAGTGAGTCAAGATCACGCCACTTGCACTCCAGCCTGGGTGACAGAGCGAGACTTCATCTTAAAAACAAACAAACAAAAAAACTATGAAGCCCCAAGTCTTCCAGAAACTCCCATCTCATCAGAAAGGCCCCAAACAAGGAAGCAATGAAATGAGGGGGTTGTGGGCACAGCCAGGAGAGATTCCCTGGGTTCCTGGGTCAGCCAGTGGGAGGCAGTAACAGAAGTAGAGACCAGAGTGTGAGGACGGAGCAGCCAGGGTATTCATCCCCTTGCCCCCTCTGTCTCCTGCCTTGGTAGTAGCTCGTTCTGCTGTAGCAGCAGTCAGGACGCTTTTTCTGTCAAGGGCCAGATGGTAAATATTTCAGGCTTTGCGGACCATATGGTCTCTGTTACCACTACTCCATCCTAACTATCCCACTCACTGGGGCTTTGGGGAAATTATTTCACCCTCCCACCATGCCTCTACTTCCTCAGTTATAAAATGGGAATTGAAAGAATTCCTACTTCGGGGATTATGGAAAGTATTACATGAAATAACATCTGTAAAACGCTTGGCACAAAATAAGCATCAAGAGCTGCCACTGCTGTTGTACAGCGGGCCTTCTGCTTCGCCGGGTTCCACATCCACCAATCACAGATGGAAGATATACAAAGCACCAAATAACAACAATGCAACAAAAATAGTCCAAATAAAAAACAATATAGTATAACAACGATTTATGTAGCGTTTACATTGTATGAGGTATCATAAATAATCTAGAAATGATTGAAGGTATACAAAAGGACGTGCCTAGGTCATATGCAAATACTACACCATTTTATATAAGGGACTTGAGAATTCTTGGATTTTTTTATCTGTGGGGAGGCCTAGAACCAATCCCCTGTGAATACTGAGGGACTACTGTATTTACCTCTCCCCTTGCAAATCGGCAGGTGATTAAGGACTGGCGGGTCACCTGTTCTACCCTCACACCTGATCCCAGCTGTAAAGACCTCTCTCTCTCTGGCCTATTAGGAGAGGCCCAACCGCAGATTGACTGAGCTCAGACAGAAGCAGCCCCTTGGAGGTGAAGTCAGGCCCTTGCACCAACATTACCTTAATTTATCTTGCTGAATTTCTCACAGCAATTCTGTCCATTTGATAGAAAGGAAGACTGAGGGTATGGATGATAAGAACTGCTCAATTTATGACACCATCCTGTTCTGATGCACCATTTCCTCACGATGGGGAGGTATTCAGCTGAAAAAGTAGCAGACCAGATGAATGGTCTAGAGGTGAGAGGAAAGGTATCCACTGCTTCTTTTTCATTCCTTCCCCAGACAGCCTTCAAACTGTCCCCAAGGCGCCACAGGCTCATGCTTCTCTCTCATGTTCCTTCCCACCAGCATCTATGCAGACCTCCCCGTGGCTCCATTAAAATCCATCAAGACCTACCCTCCCTGTGTTCCATACTCTCTGGGCCTCCTAATCTCACAAATACATTTGAATAATAATAAAAGCTGATTTGACAGTGGGATGAGCTCCCAGAGAGCATATACATTTTAGCAAAGTTTTAATTCCTTGAGGGGGGACTAGTCATGGTGGTGTTGTCAGGTACCTTGGCAGACCCTTTGAAGATATTTTCATTTGGTTGGGAAAGGAGATATGGAAGCTTTGTTCCATTTGACAGATGAAAAAATTGAAGCTCAAAGCATGTATATCTAGTAATGCCCTCCTACTTAGATCATGCTAGGATATCTGCCATGGAAATCAGAACTATAAATGCTATCACATAGATCAGGAATTTAGCACAGTAAGTATTAGTTATCTGACCTTCTCCCTTTCCAATCCTCTAACCTCAGGCTGGAGGAGATATTTAGGTAAAGCATTTAGGTAAAGTAAGGAAGGACAATGGAAGCCGGATATTAAGGAGGAAGAGTTCCAACTCGATATAGAGAAGGAGAAAGTGAAAAGGGGTTATTTACAGAGACACATTGCACATTCACCCAATCACAATTTAAAATTTGCCAAACCTAACCCATTTTCCATAAATCCATTTACTGACATCTAGAAACCCCACTGAGAAATCTATTTCTGATCTCCTTTTGAAGAGTTATTTAATTCCCAGGGAGCCTGGCCCAGTGGCAAGATATTTCCAAGAAAAGGGAGGAGAATCTAATTCTCTATTTGGTTTAATTTTGTTCTGGAACACTTATGAAGGCTCAAATCCAAGGGGAGAAAAAATACACTCCTACTTCAGGCCGCACAGCAAGGACACAAAGAGAAAGCAAAAAAATCCCTGTAAAGAGAGGTAGGCACAACGTCACTCGTATTTGCACTACTTTACAAACATAATTTGCCTGAATTTGGAGGGAAGCAGGACTTCTAAGACCAAGGGCAGGTGGAGAAAATGGAACAAAATGAATATTTCCATCTTGTAAAGGTTTCAGAGGGAGTGTACTTTAACAGTGGAAGAGGAATGGATGGATGGACGGACGGACGGACGCATGGATGGATGGATGGATAGATGGATGGATGGACGAAATGATATGTGGGTAGAAAGATTAGTGGGGTGGATGTATGGCTGTGTATGTTTATGGGTAGATAGATAGGATGGATGGATGGATGGATAGATGGATGGATGGATGGATAGATGTGTATATAAGTGTAGGTGGGGGGTGTATGGTTGGAAAGTGGGTAGATGGAGAGATGGATGAATGGATAGGTGCATGGATAGATTAGTGGGTGGATGTATGGTTGTGTATCTGGATGGAAGGAGTGTGCATGGATGAATGGACAAATGGATGGATATGTATATGGGTGGGTGAATGGATGGTTGGATGGGTGGGTAGGTGATGAATGGGAAGGTAGGAGAACCAGGTGGCTAGCTAAATCCTGCTTATGCTTGAATTTTGTTTGGCCTGCATGATGTTTTGAAAACATTTGAATTAGTTGCTTTCATTTAAAGCAGAGAAAATTTTACCTAAAACCTTGATTTCTGGCTTCTCTCGAAAAATTAAGGGAGCTGGCAAAACTGAGACCACATTTCTTCATGGCAACAATTAACTAGAGCTGAGTAATGACTGTCCCTTCAAACAGGACACACATGCTTCAGTCCCCCAGAGTCCCTGCGGATGCACATTGGCTCTAACACCTGTCAACTTCACTCTGTCACAGTATCTGCCTGCCCAGGAGGCATTCGTTCAGGCAATAAAGGACCTAGTAAACATAGGCCCCATCCTAGTCCATTCAGGTTGCTGTAACAAAATACCTTACACTAGGTAATTTGTGAATAATAGAAATGTATTGCTCACAGTTCTGGAGGCTGGGAAGTCCATGAACCAGGCACTAGCAGATCTGGTGTCTGGTGGAGGCTCATAGATACTTCATAGATGATGCCTCTTGCTGCATCCTCACATGGTAGAAGGGACCTGGGAACTCCCTTCAACCTCTTTACCTAAGTGACTAATCTTATTCATGAAGGCTCTGTCTTCATGACTTAATCATCTCTTAAAGCCTGCATCTCCTAATACTATCACATTGGTAATTAAGCTTCAACATATAAATTCTGGGGGAACATATTCAGACCATAGCAGACCTTTCCGTAAGCAGACACATAGCAAGATGGAGGTTCCATGAATTACACAAGACCTCAATTCTTGCCCCTCCATATACCTCCAGAATGGAGATCTAACCTCTTAGCAAAACACTTAAAGCCCTTCCAAATCCAAGTTCCCACATGCCTGCTAAACTCTACATTCTATGCCACTGCAAACTCAAATATCTAAACTGGCTTTCCTGTTAGGCAGGACATGAACCAGCAGTTCTTTGCCTTTGTTTGTGTTATTTCTTCTTCCAGAAATGGGCCCTCTCACCGCTTTTGATCTGTCTGGTTAACTCTTCATCTTTCAGCCTTAGCTCAAGTATCACCTTCTTGCTGAAGTCTTCTCTGACCACTCTCTCCAGACACAATGAAATACTCCCTTCTCTCTGTCCCTACAACTTGGACAATTATATGAACACAGCCCCCCGTGACTGTCTCTCCCAAGAACCACAGCATTTTGCCTGATCCCTGGGGCTCAGTACTGGTCCTGGTTGGTTTTCAGACACATTTGTTGTTGCATGAGTCATGAGCTGTGCTGTACCCATCTAGCCATTGAGATATCAAGGAAATGCTTTACTGCTATGGTCAGTCAGGTTCTGCACCGCACCACTGAAGGAAGCACCATAGACATAGATCAAAATAGGAGTGGAGCCCCCTAGATTGTACAGTACACTAGCAGGATAGGTGGAGGACCTGCCCATGGCCCATCCTGGCCTTGGATGATGTGGTCCTTCCTCATAATCATATCCAGTTACAGTTGCCTGCTACTGAGTGTCACCCAGTCCAGAGGCCCTCACTGAGTGAAAGGGACATCTATTATTCTACAATTAATCTATTCAGTACAGAGCCTCATCTTCTTCCTTACAATCTTTCTCTCCCTCTGTCTTTTGATGCTAGGCCTTAGTTCCTAACAGCCCCTATGAAGGTATCTATAAGTTCTTTTCAACTCTGATTCCAGGGGTAGAACTTACCAAACTATTTTCCATGCCACATATCCCTCCTGCCTTCCTTCTTACCTGCTCCTGAAGGTGGAAGCCATGCCCCTCCCATCCTCGGCTCATTCCTTCTTTCTAGGAGTTGGACCAACAGTTGGTGAGCTGCACTAATCAGGTTGTCCAGGTTAAAGGACCTCCTCTTCACTACTCTTTGCAAAAGATCCTGTGTTTATTTTTTGTTTTGTTTGTTTTGTTTTGTTTTCTCTGAAGCCTGTATTATTTGAAGTATTTCCTCATACTCTACCCCCAAGCCAGGTAAGACTATCCTGGCAGCCAATCTGTTATTGACCTAGAGTCCTCTGGGTCACCTGACCTTTCCTGGCTGTCTTCAGGTGAGGACAGTGATTGCTCTGCACTCGTTCATCTCCACCCCACCCCACCTCCGTTTCTTGAATTGTCATATGATCTACAGCCTAAGAATATGCCCAAGGGTGCCAGGGAAGTGGGCCTAACCTACCTTCCAAAGGTTCCCCATGCTGCCCTGAGTGAAGCCCTTGTGAATCAGAGGGGCAGGGGGCTTGGAGCTTAGAAAAGGATTAGACAATATGAGGAAGTCCAGTTTTCCAGTGGAGATGGGCTGCTTTGTAAGTGCTGATACTTACAAAATAAGTTTGCAACTCTCCGTGGAGTTTGCCATTTTTTCCAACATGGGGAGGATCTGTGTCTGTACTTCCTTTCCCATCGTGCCTAGAACAGGGTGGATTACTATATGTCGACAGCTGATGCATAGGTCTCATATGGCCATCACTGCTCTTAACCTCTCCCTCTGGTAGCGGTAACTACTGCAATGAGTTACTCCTCCATTTCATTTGATTCATGGGGGCTGCCTGCCTGGCCACTGGTCTTGACATGTGACCTAAGCCAGATAATCAAATAACCCATCCCCCTGGCCATAGTAACTTGCCAAGAGAAGGATGGCATGTGACCCACACTGACCAATTAGGGGTTTTCCCAGGATTTTATATATGGACTCCAGGAAAGAGAAACTCTTTTCTTCCACTGGAATTTCCAACTAGGGTGATGTAAGCCTACAGCTTACAAAGTTTGGGACCAGGCCTCCCTCCCACTCTTCTTCTTTTGCCTCTGAAATGTATGAAGTCATACATTGAGAGAAGCAGACTTGGAGGTGGGAAGAGAAAACGATGGCAAAAAAGAACTGGGGAGAAAAGGAGAGAAAGAACAGTGGAGGGAAGAGAGAGGTCCTCTGGGATCCAGCACATTTTTAAATTTTTTGAGACAGGGTCTCTGTCACCCAGGCTGAAGTGCCATGGGGCAATCTCAGCTCACTGTAGCCTCAATCTCCAAGGCTCAAGCGATCCTCCTACCTCAGCCTCCTGAGTAGCTGGGACTACAGGTTTGTGCCACTGTGCCTGGCTATTTTATCTTATTTTATTTATTTATTTATTTTGACCTCTGAACTTTTTTCTTTTTCTTTTTGAGACAGAGTCTCGCTCTGTCACCCAGGCTGGAGTGCAATGGCATGAATTCAGCTCACTGCAATCTCTGCCTCCCGCGTTCAAGCAATTCTTCTGCCCCAGCCTCCCAAGTAGCTAGGATTACAGGCACCTGCCATCATGCCCAGTTAATTTTCGTGTTTTCATAGAAACGGGGTTTCACCATGTTGGCCAGGCTGCTGACCTGAGGTGATCTGCCCACCTCGGCCTCCCAGAGTGCTGGGATTACAGGTGTGAGCCATTGCACCCAGCCTGACCTCTGAACTTTTTATTGGCCTCCTGCTCCCCAAAGAGTACCCTGCTTCTCCTGGCTTAAGGCTCAGAACTTTGGTGTCATTGGTCTCAGACACCACTTTGCCATCCACTATCCAGTGGGGGGTGGTCTTCCAGATGGTTTGCATGGAGTTGCTGACGTCCAGAGCATCACCAAGATTGAAGCCCTCGCTGCAGTAGGTGGAGATCTCAACCTCCAGCTTGACCTTGATGTTCGACAGGGCCTCGTACTCCTGGGCCTGGCGCTGTCCCTCTGCCCGGGTCTGTGCCAGCTCTGACTTCAGGTGCAGCACGATCCCGTTGAGCTGCTCCATCTGCAGGGTGTAGCAGGCCTCCACCTCCCTCAGGCTGTTCTCCAATCTGGCCTTCAGATTTCTCATTGAATCCAGGTCGATCTCCAAGGACTGGACCGTACGTCTCAGCTCCGTGAGTGTCATCTCAGCAGCTCCAACCTCGGTGGACTGTGTGGTGACCACTGTGGTGCTCTCCTCAATCTGCTGAGAGTACTACTTGTCTAGCTCCCGTAGGTTCTTCCGAGCCAGCTCATCATATTGGGCCACAATGTCTGCCATGATCTTGGCAAGGTCCTGAGATTTGGGAGCTTCTACCTCCACAGTCAACCCAGAGCTGGCAATCTGGGCTTGCAGGCCTTTTACTTCCTCTTCATGGTTCTTCTTCATGAAAAGCAGCTCCTCCTCGAGAGCCTCAATCTGTCTCCACCTGCAGCTGAGTGACATTGGTGTCATCAATGACTTTGCAGAGTTTGTGGATGTCACTCTCCACAGACTGGTGCATGGTCAGCTCTGTCTCATACCTGACTGTAAAGTCATCAGCAGTAAGATGGGCATTGTCGATCTGCAGAACGATGTGGGCATTATCCACAGTATTTGCGAAGATCTGAGCCCTTAGGTCCTCGATGATCTTGAAGTAATGGCTCCAGTCTCTGACCTGGGGTCCCTTCTTCTCCAGGTGCTCCTGGATTTCGCTCTCCAGTTTCCGTTCTCAGTCTCCAGGCTCCTCACTCTGTCCAGGTAGGAGGCCAGGCGGTCGTTCAGGCTTTGCATGGTCTCCTCCTTGTTCTGCAGGCCTCCCATTCCTGCCAGACCCTCAACCATCCCCGCAGCCAGGCCCCCGGACCCCATGCCACCCCGGAAGCTGGTGGAGTGGGACACAGAGATCCGGGACCCAGAGCCCCCAGTGCCTGCATAGAGCACCGGCATAGACGCTGGCCACCCTGCTGACTGGCCGGGTGCCATAGCTGGGCACCTGGACAGAGCCCAGGGACTGGCAGTTGGTGGAGAAGGTGGAGCGAGTGGTGAAACTCATCCCATCTGGGGAGGAGAGTGAGAGGACAGGACTCAGACTTTGCCCTTATTTTTTGTAGAGACGGGTTCTCCCTACATTGCCCAGGCTGGTCTTGAACTCCTGGGCTTGAGCGACCCTCCTGCCTCGGCCTCCCAAAGTGCTGAGATTGCAGGTGTGAGTTGCCAAACCCATTCCCAGCACATTCTTGTGGCCAGTTACCTGTTTACCTCTCATCAGCCTTCAGCTGCTCCCTGTCTCTGCCTCTCTTTGTGCCTTTAGTTTTAACTCATGCCACCAAGCACATAAGTCCCCACATTTTGGGGTCTATGAGGGGATCTGAATGGCTCAGATAGTTACCCTTGTCCCAGTTAGACCCAACTTGTGCCCAGCACCACTTCATGTGTTGGTGATCAATGTATGGATTGGCTGTCCTTAGGTGACAGACCAATTCCCTATGACCAGGGAGATGGGAGTCAAAAGGCACCATCGGTCAGTGTAGGAGAAGAAGCCCCAGAAAAGAAGCTGAGGCACGGCAGCAGCTGGCACTGTGCCCACCCAGATCCACCAGCCATCCAGAATTGGATTCTTTAATATTTAATATTTATTAATAGGTAGAAAATACTGAGTTGACTGTTTGTAACTAACTCACACAGAATCCCAAAAATTAAATAAAAGGGAAGGAGGCATGGGAGGCAAAAAGCAATTTCCTCAAAAAATTCAATTTGTTTTGTTCTCTGTGTCTGATTTCCTTTGGGTTGGCCCTGCTTTCCTTAAGATCTCCAAAACCCCAGACTCGGCTTGCGTCTGGAACCAAGGCAAGACAGGGGCCATTTCTCTAGCCCAGGCCCAGGCCCAGGCCCAGGCCCAAGCCCTGACAATAACAGAGAGGCTGGCTCAACAGTGAGGTCTCCCCAGGATACATTAACCACCGCCTCAGTGTGAAAGATGATCAGCCGTGAGCTTAATTCCTCATAAAATATCACTCAGGCCAGAGCAGGTTAGCTAAATATGTGGTCCTAAGAATTAAACAGTTTCCCTTTTAGCTCCAACAAAGAGGGGAAAGGCAGGGCTGCAGGGGTATAATTTTGCAGGAGCCTTCAGGGCTGCTCCTGGGCTGGCTGCTAAGTTGCTTGAGGGCAACATCATTGTAATGATAGGGTTAACGTTTTCTCATCTCCCGCTGGTGCAGCCCTCCCCCTACTAACCATGCACGTTTCTTCAGTGCAAGTGGACATCAGTAGAAATCTAAAGGTTCTCTCCCTCCTTCCCTAGGCACAAAACCCCGCCTCCAATCTCTATAGACTTCAGAGAAAGATGCCAGGAATATAAAGTATGGTGAATATGCTTTGTCAGAGGTAAGACATCAGTGTATGTATAGCATTGGTTATACACGTTTTAATTTCATCACTAAAGGAAGTATATGATATTCACTACTTTCCCCCGTATGGCCTTTGATCTAGCTATGCTGGTTTCCTCAATATTCTTTGAATACCGCTAGCACCACTCCCGCTCAGGACCTCTGAACTGGCTGTTTCCTCTGCTTGGAATACTTTTCTCCTAGATAACTCTGTGGCATGCTCCCTTAATGTCACCTTTTCCATGAAACTCTCTGGTCACTACATCCAAAGTCACTTCAAATTGCTGCTTTTCTTCCTTGCTCTGCTTTTCCCTACTTAGCCTTATTATTTACACTTGATATGTTTTACTGTTTAAATTGTTTAAATTGTTTGATCTGTTTCCCCTTATATAATGTAAGCTTCACGAAGGTGAAAATGCCTATTTTTTTTAAGTTCAGGGGTACAAATGCAGGTTTGTTACATAGGTAAACTTATGTCATGGGGACTTGTTGTACAGATTATTTAATCACCCAGGTATTAAGCCTAGTATCCATTAGTTGTTTGTCTTGATCCTCTCCCTCCTCCAACCCTCCGCCCTCTAAAAGGCCCCAGTGTGTGTTGTTACCCCCGTGTGTCCATGTGTTCTTATCATTTAGCTCCTACTTATAAGTGAGAACATGAGGTATTTAGGTTTCTGTTCCTGTATTAGTTTGCTGAAGATAATGGCTTCCAGCTCCACCCATGTCCCTGCAAAGGACATGATCTCATTCTTTTTTACGGCTGCATAGTATTCCATGGTGTGTGTATGTACCACATTTTTGTTATTTTTCTTTATCCAGTCTATCATTGATGGGTATTTAGGTTGATTCCATGTATTCGATACTGTGAATCGTGCTGCATGAACATACGCATGCATGTGTCTCTATAGTAGAATAATTTATATTCCTTTGGGTATATACCCACTAATGGGATTGCTGGGTTGAATGGTAGCTCTGCTTTTAGCTCTTTGAGGAATCGCCACAATGTCTTCCACAATAGCTGAACTAATTTACACTCCCACCGACAGTGTATAAGCGTTCCTTTTTCCCCACAACCTCGCCAGCATGTTATTTTTTTACTTTTTAATAATAGCTATTCTGACTGGTGTGAGGTAGTATGTCATTGTGGTTATAATTTGCATTTCTCTAATGATCATTGATACTGAGCTTTTTTTCACATGCTTGTTGGCCACATGTATGAGGTCAGAGATTTTCATCTATTTCATTTACTGCCTCATCTCCAGCAATTAGAACAGTGCCTGACCTATAATAGATGCTCAATAAACATTTGTTGCATTCGTGAATGTGTCAGAATGAGCCCATATTTGGGGTTAGATATGGGTTCAGATGTGTCCACAGCCAATTATGAACAGTGAGACCTGGGTACATGACTTCACCTCTCAGAGTCTCAATTTTCTTAACTGAAAGTTGGATATGACATCTATTTCATAAGGTCCTGGGAAATGTCAACAAGGTAATGCATATAAAGGGTTGAACACATTGTCTGGCTAGGAAATAAGTAACTGACAAGTTGTATTACTATTGCAAGAAGAGTAAGTGGTTGCTACTTCCGAGGTGCTTGAGAACATTTCAACAGAAACACAAAGAAAAATAAAAAGCATCCCAAAGGATTATAAATCATGCTGCTGTAAAGACACATGCACACGTATGTTTATTGTGGCACCATTCACAATAGCAAAGACTTGAACAACCCAAATGTCCATCAGTGATATACTGGATTAAGAAAATGTGGCACATATACACCATGGAATACTATGCAGCCATAAAAAAGGATGAGTCCATGTCCTTTGTAGGGACATGGGTGAAGCTGGAAACCGTCATTCTCAGCAAACTTTCACAAGGACAGAAAACCAAACACCGCATGTTCTCACTCATAGGTGGGAACTGAACAATGAGAACACTTGGACACAGGATGGGGAACATCACACACCAGGGCCTGTCATGGGGTTGGGGGAGGAGGGAAGGATAGCATTAGGAGATATACCTAATGTAAATGACGAGTTAATGGGTGCAGCACACCAACATGGCACATATATACATATGTAACAAAGCTGCACGTTGTGCACATGTACCCTAGAACTTAAAGTATTTAAAGAAAAAAAAAAAGCATCTAAATCTGCCTGGATTGGGAACAGGGCAAATGAATCTCGTGCACAAGGAGAACTTGATATGTAAACATCTGTATGTGTGTGTGTTTGCTTGTGCACATGTTCAGGTACCTCCCATTCATATAGAAGGCAGACTTTCATGGGTTTTCATTCCCATGGCAGTGTTTCCAAGTTTCATATTTGTATTTCTGCATATACACAAGCGTTGTGAACACGACACACTTGCACAAGCATGCACATGCATGAATACACATGCACACACACGTGTGCACACATGAGCACATGTGCACACATGTTCCTCCACCCCAACCCCTAACCCAAGGGGTGAGGCTCTCTGGTAGGGCAGCTACTTCACTATTCCTGGCTTGCAGGATTTATGTCCTTATAGCCATGTTGCACTGAAGTTCCTTGCTAGACACTGCACCTGCTGCAAGCATGGCTCTCTGTTCCTCTTCCCCAACCCTCTTGCTAGCTCAGACTGTACTTTCTAACTCCCTTCTTGAAAGGACACCTCCCTTCAAGACTCAGAAACCTCTAGTGGTCTGACTGCAAAGGAGAGTGAGGACACTAGATAAACAAACACCAGTCCTGGCCCCAGGTGTCACTGAGAGAAGCCACAACACTGAGCCAGAGTTTAAAATGGCAATGGCTTTCTGGAGGACTTTCCTATGTGGCAAGGCACGCTAAGGTCTAGACTGAGGGCAGCTTTCAGGGTAGAACCAGCACCTGCTGGAAACAGTTCGTGTCATTATACAGCCCCTAGCCCCTCCATCCTACCCCATCTGCCGTCTCTGCCATAGTGAAAGTAGAGTCCTGGTAAAAGCACTAACTTTAGAATCAGGTGGTTTGGGGATTAGAATCTCAGCTCCAATACTTGATAGCTGTGAGAAGTTCAACCAGTTTCTTATTCTCTCTGACCCATGATTTCATCATCTGTTGAATGATCTGAACTCCTTAGAATTACTGGAAGGATTTAAATCAGAGTCACCATGTATTGCTGCTCAGGTTGTGCACTGCACAGTTCCAGGGAGCCATCATTGATATGGGCTATAAAATAAATGACAGCCCTTGGATTGTGCAGGACATAACCCATACCAACTTACGTGATAATACATGTATGAAATAACATGTTAAAAGCACCTGGTCCAAGGCCTGGCACCTAGTAGGTGCTAAATAAATGGTGGCCAAAAAATAGGTTTATTAATCATGCCTTTAATTCACAGAAAGGCACCCATTGGCCGGGTGCCATGGCTCATGCACGTGATCCCAGCACTCTGGGAGGCTGAGGCAGGCAGACAACTTGAGGCCAGGAGTTTGAGACCAGCCTGGCAAAATCCCATCTCTTTAAAAAAAAAAAAAACAGCTAGGCTTGGTGGCACACACCTGTAACCCCAGCTACCTGAGAGGCCTGAGGCATGAGACTCGCTTGAACCCAGGCGAGATTGCAACCCCAGATTGCAATCTCGGCTCACTGCAAGCTCCACTGCACTCCAGCTTGGGCAACAAAGCGACACTCTGTCTCAAAAAAAAAAAAGAAAAAAAAGAAAGGCACCCATATAGCCTTCATTGCCTGCTGACATAATGGCTGAGGGTAGGAAGTTTTAGCCATGGTAATATACAAGGCAACTTCAGTGGTGATGGGATATGATGTCCTCGGGACATCCATTTTTATTGTTCTTTAGATTCCAGAGTTTAAGAGTTTGCTCATGGCTTTTGCTCACTGGAAATTTTCTTGGTGAACAATCAGATATCTTGCAGTACTAGGATGTGTGTGCTCTTGGAATCATTTGGTCTTAATGAAGTGGGATTTGCTTTAAGTGGAGTATAATTGCCCTCCCCCCTTAAAATATTTTCTCTTAAATCAAAACATTATGTACGATGTCCTTTTAAACATAGCTGACCTTTAAAAAGGAGAATCTAGATGCTCAGACCTCCAACCTCAATCCTTATGGTCTGGTAACTACCCCTTCTATACCCAGACAGAGATAGGAACTTTACTTTCTGGTGAGGTCAACTCGTAGACGTGGCGTATACCTGAGAGAGGTAGAAGAGGCCTTCTACACACAGGATTTACATTGTGAAAAGTTGGACTGTCAAATATGGTGCCCCTACCTGCATGCCATAAAGCTACAGCCAAACCTAAACCACCCCACCCCAGGTAGCAGGCTGGAGGGTTCTAATCAGCCCAGATAATTGGCTTAAAAATATGAACAACAAGGATTTCCAAGTGAAATAGCCAGGTCCCACTCAGTCAGCCTATAGTGAAGTTCACCAGCTGCTAAGCCACACTAACAAGCAAAGAACCTCCAATCGGCAGTTCAGAGCCTCTCTCCTAGAGGTTCATCAGATACTGAGGGACTGATTTTGACATGGAAGATAGAGACTAAAAATAACAATCATAAAGAGCACAAGAAAGAGAGAAAGAGACGAGAAAAGAAAGGAAGAAAGGAGGGAGGGAGGGAAGAAGGAAGTAACTGACACAATTAATACAAAGCAGGGGCAAAATAATACTGACCAACATAGTGAAACCCTGTCTGTACTAAAAATACAAAAATTAGCCATGTGTGGTGGCACGCACCTATAGTCCCAGCTATTCAGGAGGCTGAGGCAGAAGAATTGCTTGAACCTGGGAGGTGGAGGTTGTAGTGGGCCAAGATCACCCCAGTGCACTTCAGCGTGGGCAACAGAGTGAGACTTCATCTCAAAAAAAAAAAAAGAAAAAAAAAAAATATATATATATATCTACACACATATATATGGGCCGGGTGCGGTGGCTAACACCTGTAATCCCAGCACTTTGGGGGGCCAAGGCGGGTAGATCATGAGGTCAGGAGATCAAGACCATCCTTGCTAAAATAGTGAAACCCCGTCTCTACTAAAAATACAAAAAATTAGCTGGGTGTGGTGGTTGGCACCTGTAGTCCCAGATACTCAGGAGGCTGAGGCAGGAGAATGGCATGAACCCAGGAGGCGGACCTTGCAGTGAGCCGAGATCACACCACTGCACTCCAGCCTGGGCAAAAGTGCGAGGCTCTGTCTCAAAAAAATATATACATATATATATATGATTAGTAGTCATGATGAGAGAAGATATTGCAACTATAAAATAAGAATGAAGTTCATAAAAAGAGAAGAACAAGAACGAACTCATAGAAATGAAAAATGTGAGAGCCGAAATAAAAATGCAACAGATGGATGAGAAGATACAGTTGAGGACATTCCCCAGAAACTCTAACATTACAACAGAAATGGAAAATGAGAGAAAGTGAGATCTGTCTGGAGATCCAAAGTCTAAATAACCAAGAGAGACAATGGAGGAGGGGAAACATCAAAGAAAGAAATAGAAGAACTTTAATGAATGGAGGAATCTAAGTTTCTAGATTAAGGAGGACTTCAAAGAGCCTAGCATAATGTAGGAATTCTCAAGTCAAAGTCTGTCATTCCAAAACTTTAGGTCACCAGAAATGAATAAAAGCTCTTAGGGAAAAATAGACATCAAAATGTCATCAAACTAGAAAATGATAGAACAGTGCTTTTAAAATTCAGAAGGAAAGTTATTTCTAACTTTGAATTCTTTAGCCTGCCAAACTATCAGTCAGAAGCGAATATAGAATAGAGACATTTTTAGAAAATGCAGGGTCTTAAAAAAATTACCTCCCATATACCTTTCTTAAAAAGTTACTGAAGGATATGCTCCATCAAAATGAAGGAGTCAGCTGAAGAAAAGGAATGGGATCAACAGGTAATCCAGTACAGGTGAGAAGAGACCAGGAATTTTCAGGAGGATGGAAAAGAAAAGGCCAAGAAAACAGCTGTACAGCAATTCAAAAGGAAAACTAATCCAGAGCAGAGCAGGAGAAGAGAGATATCTAGAAAGTGTCTCTGGGGATAAAAAATAAAAGTGGTAGATTATCTGACATGTTTTGTTACGTAGAGAGGCATTCTATAGCTGTACAAATATTTCACCAGAAATTTGACAAACACCAAACATTTTTTTAAAAAACAATTAAATATAAGAAAAATAAAACATTCTGTAATTACCTCATATAAGGACTCTTAAATTTTTCTCTCCATAATATATCTTGAAAAATTATTCCACTTGTCAGACAACTATTATTTGTCTTTTATTTTTGTTTTGGGGATAACAAATTTTTACCCAGAAGCACACTAAATATATGTGCTGCAAAGACATGATAATTTGACATTACAATTTCAGGCAATGACATACCTACTAGCTGATTCAACATTTCCATTCATAGACTAGCATACTGGGCAAATTTGAGTTACTTGCCACATACAGATGAGCCCCAAGTGCTTTGTTACGCAAGGAGTGCCAAATAAGAAAGACCTTCTACAACACTTTAGTCTTTTGGGTGTGCATACTGTTTCCACGTTTTGAGGTACTCTCATATTTAGCTTTTATTTAGCCGTACAGGTGTAGGTCCATATTGTTTTTAAGTGCAGCTTGAGCAAATGATAACTATGACCCCCAAAAGTTGATGAATACAATGGTGCAACAAGAACATACCTTCCAGAGAATGACTCCCTCTTCCATCACACACTCAAGTCTACTCCTCCTCCTTTGGTGAATAAAGTCAAGTCTTTATTATAACAACTCATTGTGTATTATTTATTTAAGCTTGTTTTTATTGTTCATTTGATATTTTTTCCTATCTGTGAAAGTTGAGCATCTTGGGTTGGGATGCATTAATACTTTCTCCTGTTAATATTCATGAGTTTTTTTTTTCTTCCATTTAACAGGTCTTCACTTAGTGGCAGGGTTTTCAGGGTCAAATTAAAGTCCTTAAAGGAAATAGGTGTCAGGAAGGGAAATGTAATTACATGACCTGGATCAGCAGTAAATAACACATGGTCCATGTCATAAAAACAACAAATACAAATTGAATAAAAATAAGAATTGGGCTGGGCGTGGTATAAGTGACTTAAGCCATGTTGGGAAGATGAACAAAGAATTGTATTCAAAGGGTGCTGTAACATAATTGTCTTCGTACTCCTTATTAGAAAGTCAATATGTAAAATATAAATTTGAAGTATCAAGAATAGCAATATAAACTTGTTATTTAGAAAAATGGAAATAAATACTTAAAAAAACATCTAAAGCATTGAACGTGCTTGCCTCTGGAAATGAGAACTAGGGTGAAGACAGACACAGGATACTGCTTTTCATTATGTTTTATAGGACTGTTTGACTTTCTAAAGTAATAACTAATAAAAATTAAAATTACATTTAAAAAGGCAATAAATATTCATTGGAGAAAACTTGGAAAATACAAAAATGGAAAGAGAATAAAAGTCATTCATAACATATCTACTCAGAAAAGCTGCTGATGAAACAATTGTAGGCTAGTTTCGAGTTTTTCTACTATACATACATACATCCACGTTTTAAAAATAAAAGTGAGATCGTATTATAAATATTGTTTTGCAACCTGCATTTTTTTCCTTAAGGTAATTGTGGCAAATTTTCCTATATTAATATTCATCTACTACATCATTTTAAGGGCTGTATATTCCCCATTATACAAATATACTATAATTTATTTAATTCAACCCAATATTTACTATTAATTATTCAACCAGCATAATTATTCCAGCAAACAAATGCAACTTTTGATTCTTTTGAAAAGATAGTAGAAAGGAATTTTCTCTATCCTTCATTCAATCATTGTCAATAATTTCTATTTTGCTTTACTAGCAAGGCTGAGATATTTGACTTGCTCTGAGATTTTCCCCTGACAATTCAGTCTTTTAAAAATTCTTTCTCCCTTTAAAATTGTAAAAGGAATGTGTATGTGGCAAATAGATGTTCTTGCCTAATAGTGACCATATTCTCATCGTTAGGGAATAGCACCTCGGTTTTTCTTCCTAGAATCCCTCCTCCCTCTCAGGCAATGGCTCAGCCTATCTGGTTTGGGTGAAACTGAACCCACCTCTGGTCCAGGGTGACCATATGATCTCACCTGGTCCCTCAGCCTAATTCATCTTTCCAGGCTCCATAAATGTTCCAGAGATGGATGTATGGCCAGAAAGGATGCAACAGAGTCAACACCACAGCTTTCGGTGGAAACTTTAGGGAAAAAGATTTATCTTTCTTTTCACAGGGATGGCTGAGCTAATAAAAGTTTAAGTCTGGGGTGACTGGTGACCATTTGCTACTGCAAAGGGAAAGCCTGCCTGAGGATTCAGCCAAAGAGGAAGAAAGATGACCAAGAGATTTAAAAAGGCAGAATAATGACAACACCTTTTGAGCACCTGGATCCAGCACTGCCCAATGCTCCCAGCCAGTTACAGGAATAATACATTTCCTTTTTTCCTTAATCTCTTTTGAGTTGGGGTGCTGTCATCTGCAAGTGAGTATATATGTTAATAATATATACTCGGCCGGGCGCGGTGGCTCAAGCCTGTAATCCCAGCACTTTGGGAGGCCGAGATGGGCGGATCACGAGGTCAGGAGATCGAGACCATCCTGGCTAACACGGTGAAACCCCGTCTCTACTAAGAAATACAAAAAATAGCCGGGCGAGGTGGCAGCGCCTGTAGTCCCAGCTACTCGGGAGGCTGAGGCCGGAGAATGGCGTGAACCCGGGAGGCGGAGCTTGCAGTGAGTTGAGATCTGGCCACTGCACTCCAGCCTGGGCGACAGCGCGAGACTCCGTCTCAAAAAACAAACAAACAAACAAACAAACAAAAATAATAATAATAATATATACTCAAAGTCAAATAACTCAAACAGTATTGGTAAAAAGTGAAAACTAAAACTTCCTCTTTTCTTCCCCAGATTCTCAGTCCAAACACCCCACAATCACTTCTCAGTTTCTTAACTATGCGCCAAAATGTGTCTGTGCATTTACAAATATACCAATTTCCAATTTTTGAAATATACAAACACGATTATACTATCTATACTATCTTGTAGCTTGTGTTTTTACTTTACCATGAGGAAAGAAGATACCTTGCCTTGTACAAATCTAGATGTTTACTTTTCATTTTTTCCTAAGACTTTTTTTTCTTGAGATGAAGTCACACTCTGTTGTGGGCTGGAGTGCAGTGGCATGATCTCAGCTCACTGCAACCTCTGCCTCCTGGGTTCAAGTGATTCTCCTACCTCAGCCTCCCAAGTGGCTGGGATTTCAGGCACACGCCACCATGCCTAGCTTTTTTTTTTTTTTCTTTAAGTAGAGACGGGATTTTACCACATTAAGCAGGCTGGTCTTGAACTCCCAACCTCAAGTGATCTGCCCACCTTGGCCTCCCAAACAGCTGGGATTACAGGCGTGAGTCACTGCACCCGGCCATTTTTTCTAAGACATTTACTTGCATGTTTTCATTTCGCAAAGGAGTGTGTTACATGGACATCCCATATTCTAACCAGTCCTGTACTGATGACCATTTAGGTTTACCCAGTTTTTCATCATTAAAAACAGGCTGTGATGGGCATCATTCTTTTATCCTTTTGTGCAGCATATCCACAAAGCCAAAGAAGTTGATGCTTCTGGCGCCTCATTGTCCAGGCCCCTTCCAGGGAGCTTCCATTTCATTTACTGTCACAGGATTCAGGTAAGTGAATGCCAGCTGCACAACGTAAGAGTGACGTCCAGTAATAGTACTACTGTCCCGTGCCAACTCACAGGGGTCAAGACCCAAAGTTACAGGACCCTGGGCCATGTCTCAGTAAAAACATGCCCGAGGACAACAGGCACAGAATTTTACAGAAGTGGAAGAGACCTGATTTGAAATGTACAGAACCGGAAGCTAGTCTGGGGAAAGTTCCAATGGTCAGAGGTATGAAAAGGATTTTGATTCTCACAAAAGTCTACCGGAAACATAATATTTCAGCATGTACAACAAAAAATGTACCATATGGTTTTTTTCTTTTTTGACTAGAACCCGGGAGAATAAAATGTATCAAGATTCTGTCTTTGTAGGGCCAAATCTGCAGTAATACCAGAAGCAGTAAGTATATGTCTGTATGAAGTGGCTTGTTTTCTCATCATGACTATCAATAATAAAGAACAAATTTCCATTTGCTGTGCCATAGGAAAGACTGAACGATCTTCCTACTCTCTTTATGAAAAGTGATATTTCAAAATTGTTGTCATGTGAATCAGAAGCAATCAAAGAGTACACAGCCAAAAAATGTAGGAAAGAAGGCATTGTAAAAGCACATGAAGCAGTAAATCAATAAGAACATTGTTATTTTTCTGAATCTTGTGATGATGGTATTTGGTAGGTTTTTAAAATGTGTGACTTTTGCAGTTTATTTTCTCTTTGCAAATAAATATTCATTGTGTGCCTAACTTGTATGTGTAATTTTGTGTTTTTTTAAGAGGCTCTCTAAAATTGTCTGAAACACAGGCTCTGCAAAACTTGCTTCTGCACCTGTGTAGAGGATGAACACATGATCTGCAGCCAGACCTCCCAGCTTCAGATCTCAGTGGGGCCATCTGCCAGCTTTATAATGCTGGGTGGTTTACTTTACCTTTCTATGCCTCAGTTTTCTCATCTATGAAATGGGGATAATAACTTCAAAGGGTTTTTTGTAGGATTAAATGAGTTAATACATATAAAGAACCCAGAAGCTGGCTATCATTAATCATCAATAACAACTGTTTGTTTCTTTCTTTTTTTTTTTTGAGACAGAGTCTCACTCTGTTGCCCGGGTTGGAGTGCAGTGGCATGATCTCGGCTCAATGCAATCTCCGCCTCCCGGGTTCAAGTGATTCTCCTGCCTCAGCCTCCCGAGTAGCTAGGATCACAGGCACCCATCACCATGCCTGGCTACTTTTTGTATTTTTGGTAGAGACAGGGTTTCACCATCTTGGCCAGCTTGGTCTCGAACTCCTGACCTCGTGATCCACCCGCCTCGGCCTCCCAAAGTGCTGGGATTACAGGCGTGAGCCACCGTGCCCGGCCACAGCTATGTTTATCTCTTATGCACATGTGCTGGTATTTCCGCAGGATGCTTTCCTAGAATTATAAGCCCTGGTACAAGAGTACACACTTGATGGATTTTAATAGAGAATGCCAAATACTCTTCAGAAAGCTGGGCTAACTTACCACCACCCTACTGTGTACATAGTGACATATCTCAGAACCGAGGAGTCAGGAAGTCCATCCTGGGTGACGCTAAGGCTTGGGTTCTTACTTCATTCCAGACTAGCCCAGTTCCCTGAACATGTCCAGGTCAAGTTGGTTTGGTGGCTGCGGGGAATTGCAGGCCCTGCTCCCAGCTGACACTCCCGTCAATCTTGGCAGCACCTTACATTTACAACATGCCTTACCTTTTATTGAGCACAGTGGCCCTGTAGGTTAGGCAGGTCAGGGCAGTGATTAATAATTTATGGAAGAAGAAATTATGTCTCACATCAGCAAGAGACCTATGCAAGATTACTCCAACTGGTAAGTATCAGTTGGGGCAAAAGAAATTGCAGTTTTTGCCATTAAAAGTAATGGTAGGCCGGGCGCGGTGGCTCAAGCCTGTAATCCCAGCACTTTGGGAGGCCGAGATGGGCGGATCACGAGGTCAGGAGATCGAGACCATCCTGGCTAACCTGGTGAAACCCCGTCTCTACTAAAAAATACAAAAGACTAGCTGGGCGAGGTGGCTGGCGCCTGTAGTCCCAGCTACTCGGGAGGCTGAGGCAGGAGAATGGCGTAAACCCGGGAGGCGGAGCTTGCA